>NC_071580.1:3860000-3997500 GCF_024509145.1 Vidua macroura
GACCTCTCCCATCGTGCCATGTCAAGACTGCTTCTCAGCTGTGAGATTTTTGGAAAACATAATTGACGTTTTTGTAATACACCAGCTCAGCTTTGCTATTTGCTCCCTTTCCAAAGAATGCTACAAGCAAACCACAACCAACATTTTTTTGGGAGCCAGGTTTAACTGCTGGAAGACTGATTCTGCAGGATCTGGAGAAATCAGACAACCTAAATATTGTAGGATGGAAAAGAATGCCAAAAGCAGAGCTGGGACTGGAGAGGGATAGATCTTCTCTAAATAGGCAGTAGAAAAAATTTGTGAAGACCTTGGCTTGTGCTCTCCCATTATTGAACTGCTCCTGCCATAAGAGCTTTGTAATTATGTAAACATAGAATAAAAGAGTTTGATCCAAATCCCTGTGAAAGACTCCTTTTGACTCCAGTGACCCTTAGATTAGCCCCAAAACTAAGAGATGGCAGATTCTTGGGATATGAGCATCATCACCTCCAATGTGCAAGTATTCCCATCTTGTAGGGTAATACAAGCATTTTTGTGCAGCTGAAATTAGAAATAAAACATCCTAATGGGATATCTAATACTTCCAGTACATAAAGAAATACAAATTTCAGCTTAATCCAGTCTTTTCCAATTGCCAAGATGGGAAGAGGATTTATATTTTCCTCTAACTCTCCCAAACTTATTCCAATTCTTTCTCAATTTTTTTATGAAGCCCGTGAGTGCAGGTCAATTTTTAACAAGCTCTCAACCTTTTGGCACCTTCTGTTCCTTTTCAGATCATTTTGATATTTTAGCTATTTCCTGGCTGGCTTTCAGTAGTGGTGTGCAGGTTTTCATTTGCTGAGTTGTAAATAATTATGCTCTGCCGTCCTGGATTTGTCTTCCACATTCCATCTGGGATGAGATGGGCCAAATAATTTCCTGTTTTCTATATACAAATGATAAATGCCCATATTTGACATAGCTTTCAGTAGTTTTCATGCTGGAAACTTTCCTGATGCTTCTCTCAGTGTGTGATATATAAGGTGTCACGTTTTATTGCGTGAATAACTCAGTGCTCTGCTCCAATGGACAGCATTTTTCTCAATTTTTTTTTTTTTTAACCTAGAGAGTCAAAATGCTTTGCCAGTTGGAGGATTTAATATTCTAATAGAGGGCAGGAAGCAAGTAAAGCTATGTGACAGAGCAGACACTGCCTGCACTCTAAGTGTGCTGAAGGACAATAATTATCACTCCACAGGGAGTGATTAGGCCCACTGAAGCTTGAGTGATTACCTTTTCCTTTGCTGACCCTATAATCAGACCTGGATCTCTAAAGTTATGTGCAATTTTTAGAAGACAAACTCTTAAGGAAAGCATGAGTAGTTCTCACATACCATATGCACAATCAGACAATTCCAGAGGCAGAGCAGCAGGAGTAAATATCTACTATAGATTATATCAATGCCATTCAAACTGTATTGTCTGTGCAATAAACTCTTAATAACTAGTAGGAAGAATAAAATGAGTAATGCAATAGGACAGAACAGCAGTTCTTACTAATAAAAAGACATTATTTACTGGCACAGGGTGCACAAGTTTTTCTCACAAGGTTTGTACAAAGGAAGAGAATGGCACTATCTTAGGCAGTGGTCTTGCCAAAATATTTCACAAATGCTGAGGTTTTCAGAAGCAGTCAGTGGAGTGAACAGGCCAAAGCACACTAGTGAGAACAAGAAAAGTAATCAAATGAGAAGAAACTGTAAAATGGGCCAGTTTGCTTTCAGGGCCTTTTCCTCCTATAATATCAATTATTTATTCAACAACATAAGATAAGAATTGAGAACACAATTGTTCAGGGGAAGTCAAAATGTTCCCCTTCACCAATTTCTTTAGTCAGTGCATTGAGGGAAAAGCATGGCCCGCAGCGCAGATAAACCTCACTGCATTTACCACTTGCCCTTACCTCACTTCCTTCTGACAACAAATCTAGGGTGAGCAGATAAGATTATAACCCATCTGCTCCATTTTAGAGTGACAGGTGTGTACCTTTCCAAAGCCAAAATGCAAAAGCTCTCACTCAGCTCAAAGGCTGGCAGGGCTGTGTTTATGATAACTGTCCCCACCCAAGGATACAGGGAGCATTTTAGCTGCCCTGTAAACTCCTCATTTTTAACCCTAAAAGAGCATAATGAGATAAAGATGAAGCTGTAGGATGTATTGGATGCACTTGGGAGATAAGTCAGTCGATTATCTGTAACATCTGAGCAGGCTCTGTGCACAGCATCCTGCAGTCCTTGAGTACCTGCTGGACACACACTGAAATCATTATCTCAGAGCCCGTCAGTCTGCGAGTCTGGCCTCAAATACTCCTCTGCCAGGATTAGAAGAGTAGGTAGGGAACATAATGTTTGGCCAATTTAAAACACTTCACGAGTTAGACCTGAGTGGGGGGGATGCTTCAGATTGGGATGTCATTTCCAGTATTTCCACTGACTCCAGAGAGACTCAGATCGTGGCTTTCAACCCCAATTTCTGAGAGCTCCTCTGGCAAATAATCACATTCTCTAGTCTCAGTCAAATACGTGTAGGAAGGTAGACAAGAAGCATTTGTCTGATGTCTTGACTTGGGACCTTAGCAACAGCCAGAGAGAATGAGAAAGAAAATCTGTTTGGATGAAAAAAATCTCCACTCTGTTTAGCCGAGGAACAAATTTGCTACTGTTTCATTCTTCTTTTGCCATTAGCTCTGTTATCATGTTGCTGGCAGTATTTCTCATTTCAACCTGCTCACCATATGTGCATGTGCTTTCTGTGCTGCTAATTGCCTCTTTTTGACAATATCATCTATACGTGCACACCATATTGCCATTTTTATCACTCTAAGCCTATTAATGGCCAGACTTATAGCTCCCAAAGGAATTAATATTAACCAGCTCTCTAAATATTGTCCATGTCTTTCAAAAACTCCTGACTTTTAGAGCCTGACTCTGGTTGTGTGTAATTGGGCTGCTGTATTTCATCCTCTGGGGCCTGGGGTCTTGAGTTTTGAAAGTGTAGCTCAAAAAAATTTATGAGAGCAATATTAATAACCAGGAAAGGCAAAACCTTAGGAAAAGTAAACAACTCGTTTGTTGTAGCTGTTTGCTTACCTAGGGTCAAAATCTGCCCTCAGATATACATGTGCAAGTTCAGTGGGTCCCCTATATACAGATTTCTGTGGAAAGAATTTGGCCTTAGATGACTTCAGAGGTTTCTTTGTCAGCCCCATTTCCCAGAGAACACTGAACACTCCTACATGTATACACCAGCTCAGGCTTCTCTGCTAAAAAGAAAACAGTTGTAAGGAGATACTCATTTACCAGTGCCCGGAGAACGTGACAGAATTTTGACGAGGAATTTTATACCCCTAGTTAGGCTTAAAAAAATAAATGGTATTAACATGCCACTCAGCAAACTGTCCCCACGCTGCTGGGAACCGTGCAAGGCAGATAACAAATGTGCAGCAAATGAGAACAGCGCCATGATTCACTCTCCTTCCCAACACGACAAGACTCCTAAGAATACATAACATTCTGCGTAATTTGGAGTGAGAGAACTCCAGACAGCAGATGACTGCATTCCTCATGGAAGAAACATGAAATTAATATTCATGTTGGATATTAGGAAGAAATTTTTCACCAAAAGAATAATAAAGTACTGGAATTGTCTTCCCAGGGAGGTGGTAGAATCACCATCTCTGGATGTGTTTAAAAAAAGACTGGACATGGCACTTGGTGCTGTAGTCTAGTTGAGGTGTTGGGGCACAGGTTGGACTTGATGATCTTAGAGGTCTCTTCCAACCTCATTATTCTGTGATTCTGTGATTCTGTAATACAATCAAAGGTTTTAAAGCAACTTAATCCTTTCACTTTGGGAGGCAGAGGAGAGGGATTCAACATATCATACATATCACTGTGGGCCCTGATGGTGAATGTGGGTGGGTAGAGCATGTTGGCTTTGCAGACCCCAGCTGGGGGCATCTGGGAGGGTCTGGGGGTGGTGGGACACTGTTCAGAGGAGTGCATCACTCCTACACAGCTACTGCAAAGCTGTTGCTGGAGCCAAATGTTTCATGATTAGATGCTGAAGACCCCAGCACTGCAGCATCTAAATCCTTCTCTGGAGCTGGGTTTAAATCAAAGACCAGCTAGTGGCCTTTTGCAGTTTTTAATCTCTTTTTCACAGAATCATAGAATGGAGTGGGTTGGAAGGGATTTCCAAAGACCATGCAACCTCTCTACAGTTGCTGTTACTCAGCATAAATGCCCATTTCCTAGGAAGCCTGTGAGTAGACGTGTTGGCATTAAGATCTACATCTCCCTTATCAAGCACACAATGTTTCACTCCACATCCCACTTTTTCTGGAGGGGGTGGAAAGCTGGACAAACACCGGGAGGCTGAAATTTTATCTAGAAAGGATGCAACTGGTGTAGGCAAGATAAAGAATTTTGAGGACTATCTACTCGAGGAACTACAGCACTGATTTACATTCTCCTACTGTCTAAATTTTTGTTTTCCTCTTTTTTTTCTGACCAGGAGATGAGTCCACTTCTCAGGGCTGCAATTTAACAGAAGACAAATGGAAGACAAATTCCAGGAATAGTGTCACTGGGGACCAGGGTTTATCATGAAGCAAGAAAGCAGTTTAGGAAGGGAAAGAAGGCCTCTCAATATTTTTAATATGAAGCTTAATTAGTGCAATGATTGTCCACACTATTAGAAGGTGTGACAATATTAACTGTGTTGCACTAATTAGTTAATGTTCTGCATTAAAAAACTCTTTTGTTTGACTTCTTTCTGAACAAAGGGACAACTGGAAGAAAGGATGGGTGATATAATTTTTCCTTGTATTTTTTTCTTTTTCTCAGCTCATGAGGATTTCTTCACTCATTTATACTTATCAGGACAAAAGTCATCTCAGAACAGCAGTAAGGCTCAAAGAAACTATTTTAGAGGAACTGATGTCTTGACTGGCATTCAATTTTTTTTTCTGCTTTATAGTAAAAAAAAAAAAGCAGATAAGACACTTTTGCACATGCAATTACAGATCCCTAATGGACAAACCAGGAGCTTGCAGTGAGAGTGTGCCCTGCTGACTCAAGCTGCTGTTAGGGAAGCATGCTGAAATGAGAATCTAATGGAAATTACTGTTCTCTGATGCAACAGGGTTTAAATGTGGAACAGTGATCTTGATTGATCTGACCTACATACACAGAAAACTGATTTTGCATGTAAATACAGTGAAAGGAATGGGGAGGACAAACCAACGCTGACTCATCCTGGAGAAATAAATCTGGAACTACTGGCAAGAACAAGAATCGAATTCTGACTTGTCCCATCCTGATGAAAATTTTGTGAGATAAGCTCAAAATTAATTGTTGTCGATATACATCTGAGCCCTAAGATGGAATCAACCTCAGTTACCCCCAAATGGCACTACCAGAGCCAGTGCTGGAGCCTGATTTGAGTGATGCCTGCTCAGCCCATCTCCTGCCCTGGTTTGTGCCAGGGAATTAAATTTAGGCTGCATTTTGATGCTAAGGATGTCAGTATGGATCCACTTGGGTGTGTGGTCTGCCCGACGCTCAGGCTGCTCACTTTCATCCACGCTGAACCTTTCACTTGGCTTTTGACCTTTCACTTGGCACTGTCCTGTCATTTCCTTGGTTTCACAAATTTTAGCCTCTCACTTGACCTGTGAACTGTGACATTTCACTTGACCTCTGATCTCATAAATTCTGGAAGCTCATACATGTAATCGTGGAACAAATAAACAAAGCCTCCGCGAGACGCTGCCGCCGAATGAAGCCCAAGGGGCTGGGGAGCAGGAGCCCAGCCCCAGCATCAGCCCTGGACATGTCCCTTTGTTCCAGCCAGGACTGGCATCTCGTCAGTGGGAAGTGCATCACACGCTGCCATGGCTCTACATTTAGTGCAGTGGAAAGGAATGTGGGATTGCACAGCCTCCAGCTCTGCAAGGATGAGCCTCATCCACTAACCCGTGCAAATAGCATGACTTCCAAAGCCCTCGGAGGGTCTTACCAAATAAAACCACCAAAATTAATAGAAGCCTCTCACTGTAGGTGTTGAATTCTCACCACAAACCTCCCCTGAGCCCTTCCCCCACTCCTTGCCAATGCTGATCATAAAGGCTTCAAACGCAAAGTGACGTTCAACCATCAGTGCAGTGTGACAGTACATGATAAGGAAATTTTTGGTAAATCAGCTGGCTGAGATGGTGCTCTCAGTTGAGGACAGCTCTGTCTGTACCAAATCCAGAGCAGGGCATGCACAGAGGATGGCAGAAACAGCAGCAAAGATTACAGATGAATGACGTTACCAACTTATTGCAACAAAAATTATCCTCCTATACAAAGCAACAGTAAAGGTAAAGTTTCAGGGTCAGTGATAGCTCTACAGAAGGATGAGGTCTACAGAGAAACTTCCAGCACATCTTCATACATTTTTGTCCTGGTTTAGGGCATAACTTCACCCCAGGACATTAAGTAACCTCAAAGTCTGCAGGTATTTCAATGGTCCAGTCATTTGTTTTGTCGCACAGTCCAATTCTTTTCAGCAATCCTCAAATATATAACATGAATATTGCAGCAACAACTTAAAAGACTGCTAACACTGTGTGTTAGCACTGTGTGAAAACTATGTGTTTTCGCCTCTTTTTCTTCTTGGTAGAGGGAAAGACAGAGATTGGAAGAATGTTCTAATTTAAGGATGCATCGGCGTCAGGTGCCTTGAAAACAAAGCAGCTTCTCTTTGACACTGCAAGGACCTAAAGCCAAGCAAGTGGCCAAAGCAGCTCACGTGTAGAGCATAATTGTACATGAGTAGGAAACAAGGTGACATGGGAGACAGACAGGAGCAGTGCCAATCTGCCAAGCCATCACAGAGGAGCTCTCTAACAAAAACCAGCTGGAGGACCTCTGATTTGCTCTGACACATAATGTAATGAACCAGTGCACGCTGTCACTTTACTTGAATTCACTGTGATTTTACATTTTGGAAGCAAACTATTTTAAATTCATGGGAAGAAAGACCATGCAGAGAAAGCCACTGGACAGAGAGAATGGTCAAAACTTTGTGGTCCTTCGGTTATAGTAAAAGATTTCGAATTTTAAGGTGAAATTTCATATCAAAGAAAGAAGTGCACCTCACTTGTAGGTGAACAAATTTTGTGTGGCTTTCAGAAAAACTCTTAGCAAAGTAATAAAGCATATATGTTGCATTTCCAGTGCAGGCTCATCTTCATTAGTCTCTTTAGGGAAACCTCTAGGCTTTTTTGTTTCCTCAGGAAGACTGTCAGATCTAGTGGGTCTCTTCTCTCTTATAAAATCCTGCACTATAATCTTACTGCACACTTGGATCTGCAAATCCATGCTGAAGACTAGGCAACACTTAAATTTATTCCAGCATTTCTGTGACATGATTTTCAGTTATCTTCCAGCTTGTCTGGAAACGTCAAGTAGTTGTTGTTGGAAGGAAAAGGCGAGAGGTATGGGTTGAAGGAAGATTATTAATGGAATTTTCTATAGGGCAATTTTCCCTCTGCTCTTGTTAAATCCTTTCATTAGTGATTTTATCAGAGAGTAGGGCTGTGTAAACAAAAAGGGTATAAGATGTTTGACATTTAATAACAGAAATAGCAAGTGATCTGTTACAACACCGAAACTCATCCTTCACCCTTCAAGGAGGGAGAAAGGCTCGTGGAGTGGTGATTAGAGATGACTGTGTGGTATCAAGGAGGCACACCTTGATAAGGACCAAAGAATATCTCCATGAATTAAGCCAAGGGATTATTCACTGTGTTACACAACACTCTGCTGTGTTCTCAGGGACACCGCGTGCGACTGAGTCACCCACGGAGAATAAAATCCAGACTGGAACAGGTTTACAATAGGGTTACTTGGTCTGGGAGAGGGAACCAAAGGAGCCTGGATTGTTTAGTTTAAGAAAACAGAAGAACCTGGCAATTCCTACCCAGCTCTGCTTCCCACCAGCTTCAGTGGGAATAAAGGCTGCTGGTTTCCTGACTTTACTGGGGGTTTTGTCGTTGAATACAATGGGAGCAGAATCAGATCTTGAAGAAGAAAAACAGAATTGGACCCAGAGGAGCCAGGGCTGGGAAAGACCCAGCACGTTCTGGTTTAAATTGAGAAGGGCTATAAAAAGCTAATAAAACTCATATTGAAATATGAGCTAAAAGAAGCGCGTATCACTGAATTATGTCGGTCAAGACAATTAATTGAGTTTAGTACTGGATATATATAATTTTTGACATGCTTTAATTTAGCTCAAGTAAGTCTATGTTGTTTTCTTGTGATTAAACATGTTTGTTAAAAATCATCTTGCCTACAGAAACAGTAATAAAGAGACAAAGCAGCTTTTTCCCATGCTTTGGATTCAGAAGCTCTTTCACTGCACTGTCAAAAGACTGGAATCCCATTTCCTGCCCCTAATTTCAATGACCAGCTCAGTGGTGTTTTACTGTCCATATATTTATCAAGCAGAAAGTAAATTATTTTGTTAGACACATCATTCTATTTCCAAGATAAATCTCAGTAGTTAACTTTTATGGAAACCAAGAGGAGAGTCCAATGAGGCCCATTTAAAGACTGTAAGCACCTGAATCTTGTTTGCCTTTTTAAAACTTCCTGAATATGCTCAAAACCCACTTTCATCCACACTCAAATAAAGCACCACTGGCTGGTCCGCCTGTGCTCAGAGCAATTAGAGCCTAACACCTATGATACACACCTGAATTCCTCTTGCTCCCAGTTTTTAAATGAAAGAATTAGTGTGTGTTGCATAAACATTCCCACACACCTTTTAGAGCCTGACTCTGAAGATGCTCCATTCAGATCCTCTGCAGCAGTTTTTGATGTGGAATGGACAATGATACCTCTCAGACACAGTGCACAAAGCCACAGTCTGGATTAATATTGGCAAGTCAGTGACTAAAACCTAATGGGAATGGGTGATTGTCAAACATAACTATGAAATTTAGCAAACACATCCATTTGTTTACATCCCACTGAGGTGACTTGACTGTCCTTAGGAGCACGGTGGACACCAACTGCAGAGGAAGGCAGAGGACTCCCTGAGGCACCAGGATTGGCAGGGGGAGGAGAGGTCTGTGAACACAGGGAGCAGCCAAAACCCAGGTCACATATTCTTGATTCAATTTAAGCAGCAATATCTGACTCGGAAAACAATGAGCATCTCTTTTATAGCAAGCAGGAGCACAAAGTGATTCAGAGAGGGAAGTTTAATCACTCAAGGATATTTCCTGGGACAAACTGAGTGCACAGATAGCTAACAGTTTCTTACCATCTGCTATGCTTTTAGCTCCACTTTCCTCTCTGATTAGAGCTCCAGCTGTAGGTCACACCAGTGATCATCCACTCATGGCATGTGGGATTTGGGATCATCCCTGCATCCTCCAAAGGATTCCTGTTTTCCAGGACCTATCCACTACACATGGCTCTGCTCCTGGCCCCCTTCCCCCTCCCAAACCTGGTCCCTGCAAGCCCAGCCCTCACCACAACACTGACATAAAGGACAAATAAGTTAATGAAACCGCAATATTTTTTTTTCTGTGTAGACCTGGACTGTTTCAGCCACGAGCAATGTGAGCAGCCACAGGTGTTGCTCTAAATAAAGTAATAGAAAATGTCTCCATTGTAACAGTGGAAGCCCTGTTTCAAAATCCCTCTCTGCTTTTTATTAATAGTTGGATTCCTTTCTATCAGCAGTCATTACTGCATTTACCTTATTTTTCAGCGAAAATGTTTTGCTAAGAAAAAATCTACTAAAAATTACTACTGCTTTTCGGTCAGTTTGTGCTTGAGCAAGCTTTCAATCTTTTCACAGAAGGGGAGAACATAAACTTGTGATTCAGAAAAGAGAGGAAACCAGGGGTTACAAAGGTTGGGAGGCCAAGTAGTATGAAACAGACCCCCTCCGTCAAGTAAAAAACTTGGCAGGATAACTAGAAACAGACCAACCCTAAATCCAAGGGTTCATGAGCAGTAACATAATTAGCTGGAATAAAACTAATATTCTAGTGTTAAATTTCACCTCAACACAGACCAGCACTTATTAGGGAGAAACCAGTGAGAATGAGGAAAGATGTGTTTCATTTAAGAAATTTACACCGAGTGGGAATGCACACACAGGGGTTATTTCCTAAAAAGCCCATTTGGATACTTCAAGTGACTGCAGTCACATCAGCTTCCCTGCTCCAAGGTGGATGCATTTGTCAGCCTTGCCCAAAGTGTCTGGTAAAGCCCAGTCCACCAGAATCCTGAAACATTTGTTCCTGTGAAAAGAACCACAAATACACTGGAAAAATGTTGAACAGGAAATGTTTGACCACTGCTACATCACAAGATATCAAAAGAATTTCACATTGGCTACTTCCTTCTCTGAGGGGAGGCAGGGGGTGCTCGGCTCAAAAATAAAATGGCCCCAGAGGCCCTACCCAAACCCCCCAAAAGAGCTGAGGTTTCAGCAACAGTAAACGCAGTTTCTCTTTTCCTTTATTAGCAAAAATGGGAGCAAAACCTTCAACAACAACACACATGGCAAATATTGGTGCTGAGAGAGGAGATAAATAACGCCAGCCATCCGCAGATCGGGCGCAGGAAATTCCAGCCATCTGATGAGCTGTTGGCTTAACAAGCAGCTCTTCACATGTCAGCGGCCAGCAAAGGCTATTTTCTTTTCTTGCTGGTTCCCTGGAAAGGCATAGGAAAGGCAAGGCAGGGGCAAAGCAAAAGCAAGGCGAGGCGTTGGGAAAGGCATGGAGCGGGAAGGAAGGCAAGGCTGCCCTGGGGCAGGGCAGAAGATTTGGTGCAGAAGCAAGCGGAAAACCTGTTGCTTCACAGAGACAGACGGGTGTGTGTCTGCCCCCGAGACTGCAGCGCTACAAATTCTGAGCTGCTCCCGCAGCCTTGTCGCGGCCTCGCCTCGGGCCAGCCGCGTATGGTTTCTTTTTGAACAAGCTATCTTTTAACACTCACAACCGGGATGATTTAACAGAAAGAGAGCGTCTCAATTTTTTTGCGAGCGACATCCCCCCTAGACTCTACCCAAACAAAGCTACTAATGTGTGGTCATTTTCTTGGCAGCGTGGCTGCATGCTGATAACACCGCTGCCTGCTATTCTCCCAGGAGCGGGGCTGCTGGAAGACTGCTCCCTACCTCATCCCCTGATGCTTCTGATGCGGGTGATCCTCCGACTGCACGGCGCCAACCACAACATGCTACCCACCGTGAGAGAGCAGGACACAGGCTGCTCTAGTCAGGAGTTATCGTCTATCATACTGATTGACGAAACCAAGAGTGAGCAGAAAAAATAAACACGAACAGAGGCTGCAGTGTATGGGGCAGTCAGCTGGGAGTTTTAGTATTTGGCCTTGGTGATCCTACTCTCATGGTAGGTTATCTTTTCCTTGTGCTATCATTTATCATAACTTTGAGGGCCAGAGGGAGAAACAAACCTACAATTTTTCTATTGGTTACATTCATTAAACTCTTCTTTTTTTAGCACCACTTCCTTTGCCCCTAATAACTATCCCACCCCCTCGATCTGTATTCCCTAAAGAACAGTGAAATCAAATCTAAGTACAGTCCTCCCCTTTTACTCCTATTACAGCAATAGACCATTGCAAGCAATTAACCTCTGTTATTCCATCAGACCCAGGCCTCAGCCGCACGCTCGCCCGGCAGTGCCTGGCTGCAGCCAGCATTAACTCCTGCCTCAGCTCCCTCCGTCCTGGCCCCCAACGTTATTTGGGCAGAGATGCTGGTTTTGTCACGACCGTCTCCTTTTCAAATAACGCCGGTTGACTTTTGCAGGCACGGCCCAAGTTCTGTATTGGGCCTTACAGCCACCATAAAGCACTCCCTGAAGTGTCAGTAACAAAGATGATTTGTATAGGGCTTGCAGTCATCCCCTCTTCTAATAGCTTTCTCATTCCAGCACAGAAACACCGAGCAGAGAGCAGCTGCTTAAAGCTGATACAAGCATTTCTTCTCTCAGCAGGCCATTCTTGCATAACCATTTATTTTGCAGAGTTTTAAAGTGCCTGAAGGATTTAATTATGTACATAGACAACCCCTATAAACTCTATTCTAGGCTTTTTATTGACTTTTGTGCCAGGCAGCTCTTAGGCATTTCAATTAAGTGTTTTTTTATAAGAAAAGCAACAATATAGTAAAAGAATATATTCTTTATAGATAGTTCCAAACAGTTTGTGCCGATTTAATAAAGCTTATTTAATTGATGAGGATTTAGAATATCTTATGCTACAACTTGGAATACACGTCCTTTTGGACCATGGATCTGTTTAAAAGGGCCTGCCAGGACCACTTAGGCACCAGGGGAAAACAGCTTGGATCTGATTACTTAATCCTAATAACATATTGTGAAACTTTAGGAGACTACCTGTCATTTAGCATCGTGGTCAAAATTGAAGTGGTAAATAGCTAAGAGATGAAGTTTGGCATTGTCTCAGTGAAGGTTTTTGGGATCCTGGAGCAGGATAGAAGAAATTTGCTGTGTTCCCAAATTTTCCGGAAAGGCCAAGATTGCCTTTATCTGCGTTCTAAACTATTTACAAGGCTTCTGCAAACCTGCCTTCATTATGGCATAGGATATTTCAGTCCCAGCAGGTGGCCAACAGGAGAGCAGGCCTGTTTGTGAAATATGTAATACCCTTTTCATATACTTTAACCAGAAATGTGCACCTCAACAGCCCTCCTAACCCTTCTAATTTCCCTTTCTCCTCTTAATCTGCTCTGCAAGCCATGAGCATGCATTAAAATCTCCCTAAAACATTTCACCCAGAGGCAATGTAATTCCGCAACAAGCAACCAACATTTCACAGCTCTGGAGTAATAGATTAATTTGAACCTAATGTTGCCCGTCGTTTACTGCTCCAAATGTTCTGGTGTAGACATAGCCCCGAGGCGCAGCGCTGTGGCATGCGCGGCTCCTGGAACCAAAGCTACAGTTGGCTTCACATCTGTGCATCACATTTGCCATGTGCCTCATTATCCCGCGCCCCACTGTGCCTACCTGTCCCAATCAGCTTCTCAGCCACAGGCTATCCAATTTTTTTTTCCCCCCCGACTAAGGATCTTTGTTCTCCTTCTCACTTACTAAATTTTTGCGAGACCTCTGCACCCGAGCAGTAGGGATTCTGCGCATGTGAACCTCCAAGCTTCTCCAGGTTCTTAATTCTCCATTAGGAACAGGAAAATTACAACATTAAGTCTCTGACATGTCACTGCATAAATTGTGCCATTTGCAGAATCTAATATAAAGTCAGTGACTAAGCACATAAGCATGTAATAAAGAACTGAGTTGTTTGTTTTGACTTTAACAAGTTCGGTCTGCATCAATTATCTGTAAGTAAAGAAAGAGTAATTTCCAATTCCAGATAAAAACCCCTGTCACAGAAAGAAAAGATTATTACATCCCAAATCAAAACCAACTGTTCCCAAAAGTTTAAAGAGCCAACCTTTTCAAATTCATTGATACAAGAGCAAAAATGCATGTATTTGTGTGTTCAGATGAAAATAAAATCAACTTTTAACAGAAAAGTGTGCCTGTTTTAGTATTTAAAGCTCTGTATTTCAATCTCTATTTATAGAAACATGTGCAAAAAAGGCACAGTGCCTTTATCTCAAGCCACTACATAGTAAAGAAGAGAAAGTAAAATTCAGTCCCAAGCAGGAGCAGGGATTTATCTCAAACCAAACATATCAGTCTGAAACCCAACAGCTCATCACTGCATTAAAAGGTTACTTTGTTTTTTGCTTCAGTGTACAAAGCACTCGAGTTTGCTTTAAGTTTATGTCCTTTGGATTTTTTCCAATGAGGAGAAATTAAAAATGCTTTTGGTCTAACAGAGCAATGTTCAACCTCTTAAGCAGATGCAGGGGGAACTGGAGCCTAATGGACACTGCTCTGTTTCCTTCCAGCAGCACCAAGGGGCCTCGGCACAGGTAAAACACCACATTTCTACCTACTCACAGACCCTTCATGCTGGAAGAGGACCTGACACAACTGAAAGCCCCTTATCCAAGCCCTGTTAAATCAAATAAACTCTGGGGGCACAACCAAATTTATCATCCTGTGAGATCCTGAGGTTCTCGCTGCAAACTTCTCCTGGCATCATTTCGGACAGCAATTTTTACCTGCCCTTCCCTGAGTAGCTGTCAATTCTGCCACCAGTCTTACCTGCTGCAGTTTACAAACTATATTAGATTTCTACACATAATTCTAACGCATACACTCCTAGCACATTTCATTACATGCTTGAATTAATTTATTCTATATGGAATTTGTTACCTTTACAATAAAAAAAAAAAGTTACTATTCATTATTGAGAGCAGACAGATGGAACATGTTCAATTTAAGACATCAATAAGAAGGGAGGAGGGGGGGAAATCTTATAATCCGTGTGGCACAACCTATTCCATCTGGTACTTCCAACTTGTCTGCCAAGACTTTTTTTCCTATATAAAAGTGAACGTTTCTCTTTAGAGTTAACGGAACATTCTTGGGCATTAAGACTCTGCATCTGATTTATAGATAACAAGCAACAACACACACTTAACATACAATATTTGGAAAGCGTAATCTGTTTCATAAGGTAAAGGTTGTGGGCTTGACCTAGGAGAAAACAAAACAAAACAAAACAAAACCCACCAAAAAAAAAAAAAAGTACAAACTCCAGGAAATTGTGTTTATCTGAAAATGTTATCTGGGCAGTCAGAACAGAAGCTGCAGCTTTTGCTTTAATGAACCATGAAAGTGATTCAGCAAACTGCTTTGGTCTCTTAAAAACAAATATTAAGCAACACCAATGCTAATTTATACAACAAAAAATAAAGTTAGCCATCTCTCAACAGGAAGAAAGACATTTTTAGCGCATTCTTACCAACATCCAGCATCTAGGAGATAATGCCAAAAACTGAGGTTTTGGCACGTATCAAAATCAATTTTAACTGTTGGTTTAAAGGCTACTCAATTAATGGAAATTTATTTCCAATGAACGTTAAGATAACGGAGCTAAAGCAATATTTTTTCTTAATACAACTCGTTCCAAGAGTGTTTAATCAAATAGGTGGGTTTTTTTTCTAGTGTCTTTTTGACAGAGCATTAACGGTACATTTTCCATACGTTTCGTTTCCATTCTTGAAGCATGCCCCCTAATTCCTGCAGTGCTTTGCATTAAGCTGTCTCATTATACCAAAGACATTATGTCACTTCTCTGTTTATGAGCCCACTGGCCCTCAGCCCTTGCAATAACACCCAGCCACAAACACCCACTTCTGGCAACCAGCCTAATGACGGAAAAGATTGTTTCAAACCGAAAATGAAGAGGAATCCAATTATCCACCTAAACCTTACAGGCACGGGGGAACACGTTAATTTGGCATAATCATGTACCAAAGGTTCACATTTATCTTTTACATCTTGGGGAGAGATTATGTGGGCGGCCACGGAAATGAGTGGTCGTGCTGGAGGGCTGCTGGGTCTCACGTGGGTGCACTTGGTGTGGAAAAGCAAAACAACGAGCATCTGCCTCGTGTATCCGATGTCTACCTATCACCTCCTGCATCTCTGGCACGGAAAGAAAAGTGTTTTCACTGCTAATTTTATGGGATTTGGTTGCAAATGTGTCATATTTGCTTTCTCTGATTGCCGACAACTTTTCTTGTGTTTTGAGGAGAAAACTATCGCAGAGTGAGGCATTCCTCTGTGGATGGACTGTGCAGGAGTGAGAGCTGTGTCAACTGTAGGACCTCTGAGCCCACCACAATCAGAGAGTTAAGCATTCCTATCAGTATAAAACTGGACTAGCCATGATTATTCAGTGAAGAAATTCAGGGTTATGTAAAAATAAAATACTTCAGCCTCACAGGGGTTTTCTGTGGAACTGGTGAAAGAAGAGATCCCACCTATGAGCTGGGGCACCAAGGTCCTCACCTGCAGCATCCCGCCCCACATGGGCACTCCAGGGAGTCAGGTGGGAAGGATGCACAAGCAGAGGAGAAAAAGGCTGGAGAATATTGTGAGGATGTTTGAAAATTAGCAATACATTTCTTTATGCCTTTGGTCACGGCCTTTTTTTTTTTCCTTCTGACTTTCGGTCAGAGTTTACTCTAAGGCCAAAAGCACCGCGGGGTCTTTTTCCCTCACTGAAGTTACAGCACATGGGGGAACATTTCATTCCTCCCGATGTCCAGAACCTGTACATGATTAAAGCTGAGCTGGGGCAGAATTAACATTCTGCTAACAAACCCCTCCTGCCATGGGGATGTGGGCCGGGAGGGCCACGGCCCCGCAGCCGCTCCCCTGGGTCAGGGCATGCTGGGAGGGGAAATAAGCTACAGAGCAGACAATTTTCAGCTTGACTGGTTTTACTTTCTCTACCAGGCCTCACGAAAACAAACTGACAAAACAAAGGACACAAAATTAATGACCCATGCCTTCTGTCAATTGACTCTTAGTAACAGTGGCTAGTTCACCTTAATTTTATTTTATTTATTTTTTTTTTTCCTTCATTTTGAGTGAGTCACCGTAGGCACTGGTTAAGGTTCATTTAAAAATTCTTCAGAGGCATCACTTGGTTTTCATTAGTTTGGTGACTGTAGTATTCTGATGGTGATGAACAAACAATGCAAAAGAGTTTGTTCAATTTTAAAAAACCAACAAAGCTCTTAGCCACTGCATGTGTTTTTCCAGTAATGGTTGTAAATAACGGTGTATCTATATCCCAGGGAAAGTCACACTACTCAGGGTTTGCCTTCTCCTCAAAACATTTTGCCCTCTTCATTTCATTTTGAAACACCTTTATTTATGTGGCTGAAGTTTCACTTGACAGCTCGCCAGAAAGCCAAGTTACAACAAACCTTTTACTGTAGAAGCAACAACATGATTTCTGAGTTGGCTTTGCTTGTGTTTTCAGCAGAGGTGGATTTTATGTCCTAGTGAATCCCACTTAAAAAACGCTAATGTCTTGATCCCTCTTGCACAGCACTGTGTTTCCCAAACCTCACTGCAATCACAGGTTTTCCTTTCATAATTCCTGGCACTTGGGGAGAAGGTCCCTGATGCTCCAGCCAGGAGCACTCACGTCCTTTAGCCCTGCATAGCTAAAGCGCTGCACAACTTTTTAAATATTTACCCCATTATATAAATGTCCATTGAAGGGCACTTACATAAATGATAAGCGCTCACAGCAAACACTTTTAGAGAGCAGGATCTGTGGTATGCAGAGGAGATAAGGCCACTTCCTGCAAATCCTTATTCACAGAATTAGTCCTTAATCAGGCAAATAGACTCCCTGATACCAATAGGATTTCACATGTGAGCAAGGGTGGCAGAATTGGGCTCTTAATGGGACATTTTAAAAATTCATGTCTCTTCCCAGTAAAACCTGTGAGACCTAATATTGATTTTAGTGGCAGTAAAAGCATCCCACTGTGCACATCCGAACCAGCAATATCCATACTGTGCAACCTGCTATTCTCCCCACTAAGAATTTAGTTACATGTCTATGTAGATTAACACTGTTATTCACCAAGAGACCTTTTCTGGTTTATAAAAGGCTGTAGTCAGTGGTAATCCCTATATAAAATAACTAACAAGTATGTCACAGGCTAAAATATATCCAACAAAAAGACAGTATTCTATCAAGGAAAATGAGCACGAAGATGCTTCTTGCCAAGAAAGAAAACAGTAAATTAAACACCATTGCAAGGTTTTAGAGAACTAGTGTAAAGATAGAACAGGTAGTCCTGTGAGAGACACAGAAATATGAACCTGATTTACAGGTCTGGGGAGTGAACTGGAGCAGTGGCGTGTCTTGGAGTGATTGCAGCAAGCTGGGGATGGGGCCAGACCCCACGCCGGGGCAGGACCACAGCTCCTACTCCAACTCCTGCCTCTGAACTTGAAATTCTATTCATGCACCAGAGGAAAAAGAGAACCAGGATTGCTAAAAGTCTATTTCCAGGCAGCCTAACTCACCACTTGCTGTCTATGAACTTCCTAGAAAGCTGGAAATATCATAGCTCGCTTAGTGCCACTTTTCGTGCTGTTTGTCAGCATTTCCATTACAAACCTTTTTAAAGGGTTTCCAGCTCAGCCACAAAAAGCCACTTCAGGCTGAAAGCTGGCGTACAGCTTCCCAGTCTGGGAGTGAACGACTTTGTCAAGCTAAACAAAACGTGGTTTATCTCTCTTTAGCAAAGGAAAGGCTCTGGGAGGTTTGAAAATTAACAGGAGCTTCTACTATACAAAGCTGTATATTCTTATCCTATTTTCTATAGCATTAGCATATAAGTTATATATTGCTGAGGATTTTTTTTTAATTTATTTAAATTACAAAGACACATAAATATGATCCCCCTCTAGCTATTTTGGATAAATCAGGGAGATTTTGCTAATGTCCCTTAGTTAGGCATTCAGCTGTTGGTGACAACTAGAGAGAAGGAAAAAAAGCCAAAAAATGTGGGTTTTTTTCCCTTACTCTACCTCTTGCAGCCAAATTCTGTGAATCACAGGGTGTTGGTAGCTGAGTATTGACCAATCATCTCAATCAACAAAAAATAACACACAGCAGCTTCCTTTTATCTGTAAGTGCCAAAGCACTTGAGAAAGGGGCACATCTACAAGCAAATTTATTTTGCAAGATGGTTGAGGTCCCTTGAGGCTGCTTTACCATCTGCATTGGAGGAGAAGAGGAGGTTTAGAAGGGGATAAGTGCCACTGCCCAGCTTGCTGGTGTGTGGTGGCACAGTGACAGACCTGGCACTGCCCACAGCAAATACATCAGCATTAGGAATTGCAGCTCTGGGGTGCACTAGGGCACAACGGGAAGCTTGAGTAGAATTCAGCCAAGAGGCACAATTAGGCAAGTTAATGGACCTAAAGTCCACCCAGGGCTGTAACGAGAGGTATCACCTCTGTCTTGGATCACTGGAAACCAAAACAGTCTCTCTAAGGGAGGGTCACTCCAACCTCACCTAATCCCTAAGTCATTTTCACTGGGATCTGCTACTGGTGTTACCTGAGATATGGGATGGATGGGTGGGTGGGCTTTCAGCTGGACAGGAGTTGAGCCTTTTCTTATGCCTTTCTGCTGGTGCTGATGAGGGGATCCATGTGCAGGGGCTCCACATGCCTGGGCTTGCACGAGGGGCTGGCAGGGATGTGCAGAGACGCTTTGGGGCACGGGACCACTCCCCAGGCTCAGGGCAGCAGGGGTGGGGAAGACGAAAGCAGCCATCAGTAAGGAATAACTGAGATTATCCCTTTAAAAACCCACAGGTCACAGCAAATGTGACTCAAGGACTGCCCTGGCAAGCTGAAATCCCCATATGCACTGCTCTTAGGCACGTGGAAGAGCTCAGCTTTGCATGGAGGCAAAAGTGGCCATAAGGGTTTTCTTCTCCTTTTTTTCCCCAGTTGGAAAGTCACCTGCTTCAGCCAGAGTTGTCAGTAAACCACACACCATGAGACATCTGCAGGGCTAACAAATAGTTTCTTTCACAGCAAGACTGTTTTTTTTTTTATTAAAGAGAGCTGAGATGCTGTGTGTAGGAACGCAGAGGCCACGCAGAGTAAGACACCAGAAAAACTGATTAAAAATGCGGGAATATTAGCAATATAGAAAAGAAAAAAAAATGACACTGCCTGTCCATTTAAAAATGCCTTTAGAGGAATATTTCAAATTGTAAGAGTTTTGTATATAAAGGAGTCCATATCAACAAAAGACTGATATATCTGCTCCTTTTCCTTCATCTGTCTCCAGTGTTCATTCAGTGAACAGATGCACACGGCAGCCACGGAAATAATGGGATACTGGTTTAAATGATCACTGGATTATGCCTTATGGTCTTCATTCAGCAAAGCATTTAAGCATATGTTTAAGGTTAAATACATACTTTTCATGCTTAACTCTACAGGAATAAGCTTAAGTATATGCATCAATTTGAGCAGACACTTAAGAGCTCTGCAAAATCAGGATGGACATGCTCAGACACGTGTTAAGTGCACAGCGTTCCTTAACTGTTACCTCGTGCAAAATCTCTGGTGGATTCACCAAATAATGGAAAGTGCCTGTATCCTGTGCACAAACTCTGACCTGGGACAATTTTGGGTGATGCCTGTGGGTGCCACAGGTGGGTCCCCCAGGAGCTCCTTGTGGGCAGTAAAACCTGACGCTGAGAAGTTGTTGCAAAAATGCTGGGTGGTCTCTGGTCATGCTGGAGCAGGGGTTATTTAATACCATTTGTAATGGTTGCTTGGGGCAGGTGGTGGCTCAGTGAGGATGGGCTGTAGCACAAATGTCGCTGTATGTTATGCTGGAGAGGCACAGAGCACACAGTGAGGGATTAGGAAGGATTTGGTCCCAGAGAAGAACTTTCCCAACCCACTTGGAAAATAAATTCTGCTCTAAACTCCTGCTATTTTTAATGATACACAAAGATGTAAAAAAAAAAAAATCAACATAATTTTCTGCAATTATGTTACTCAAAGAGCTTGGGGGGATTTTTTTTTTAATCTGATGTAGCAAAGATATAAAGAGAACACACTTGATCTTAAAATTCAGTAAATCCCAAATATTTAGCCTAAACTATTTTTGGAGTTGTCTGAAATAAAGGTTTTGCAGAATGTTGAGCCTTATCTAATTTCACCAGATTATTTTAAAGCTCAAATCAAACCAGTATAAATAATGGGTAGAATTACTAACCTGCAGGGAATGTCATCACAAATTTCCTGGAGTTTTCCATGTAACTATGAGCATGACTGGTCTATTTACTGAAAGTAGTATATACTGTATAATGTTCACTGAAAACTCATGTAACTCATGCAATATGATAACCACTAGGGTGCTACTGTGACGTAAAGGATATATTACAATTTTATCCAATTCAAACAGGGAAAAAAATGCTTTTAATCGTCCTGCCCTCTAAACAAATACTTTGTCTGTTCTACTGAACTTGAAATTCAAGGTTATGTATAAGTCAACCTGCAATAAAAATAATGTTATGGAATAAACAAGACTGCACTGCGATATGATTTGAGTCTTCAATCACTGAATATTTTTGGAAATATTTATATGAAGTGAATGTGTTATGTGTGCCAGGATTTTTTATGGTTCTTATAACGCAGTTGCAATGCATCGTATTGTTATGTGCAAAAGCTCTGGTGACAAGCACATAGATTCCAGAGCCTGGGCTGGCTCTGGCAGGAGATGTTTCATGGAGGTGATTGGTTTAGCCTGGCGAGGAGCAGCCTGGCTGCAGTGCTGTCTCAGCCCAGCATGGGGATGCTAGCACAGGAACCTCCCACCACCCACAGCTGGGGGAATGGGACATCCCGAGTCCTCCCACCCTCACGGGCTGAGCTGTGGGCAGAGGGTGCTCTGAAAGGGGCAGAGCAGAGTCCCTTTGGCAAGCTGAGGTCATCACAGCTTGGCCACAAATGCCACAGCAGAAGTAGATAATGCAGTAAAAGCAAAATCATTTTCCTGCTGTCACACTGCAAAATTTGTCCTGCAAAGGTGGAATCTCACATCGCTTTTCAGTGGACTTTGATGTGATCAGAGGGCACTGGTGTGAAGGGAGAGACACTCCCAGTGCTGGATGAGCTTCTGAGAGGCAGAATTACATCCTACCTTCGGTGCCTTTAAAAACAGTAACTAAGGTGAGAGACAGAAATCTGTATTCATCTCTTCCTCTCTTATATTTCCACCTTTTTCCAGACAGAGACCACTTAGACATGGCCACCTCCAGTGATGGGGAAGGTCGTCCCGTGTTTCCAAACTATTATCTTCCAAAAGCTTGGGCATTGCTGCCCTCCCAGGGCTGTCACTGTGATGGAAAGCTCTCAATCCCTCGCAAATTGCTGCCCAGGACAGTCACCTACATTCACAATCTTTCCAAGGGTTTTGGATCATGCATTAAGATAAGGAGGAACCCAAGGTTTATACAGCAGCAGAAGATACCTCCACTTAATTTTCTTATAATGTGGTCTCCCACTGCTGTGAAAATGAGACTCATTTCTATGTTCTCACAACAAGCAAGGGTTACCCCAGTTTCTCTCCACAACAGTTTTTAGGCTTGTGACAAGGTTTAGTAGCTTCTCTAATTGCTTGTGAGAAGCAGCATCCACTTGGCACCCCCAGAATCTCTCTTTGCTGAGGGCTTGAATCACCTTGTGTCAAAACATCAACAAAACTGAAGTGTTCTGCAGAAAAAGCTGCTTTTTGCACAAAATTTTGGGAGCCTGGAAGGATTTGGAGCATTAGGGATGACTGCTGCCATCACCCTGCTGATGATGGCATCAGTCCCTTCATAGCAAGGGATATGTTCCCCATGGCCACTCCATCAGCTCTTTTTTGCTCTCCACAAGGGTTTGAGAAGAAAACCAGAAGAGTGACTTAGTGAAAACACATCTGTCAGCAGGAGTACAACCCCTTTGTGTAGCTACACCCTGACAGACACCGGGTAAAAACTCAAGTGTATCACCAGTAAATGGGAGGGTTTCCCTTCAGACACCCAATGGACATTCACCCTTCACCTGATGCCATCCTAAATGTACAGGAGAGTATCAAATAACAGAAAAATAACACAATTTCACTCTGTAGGTCATAAAAGCATCATCCTTCACTGCTGGCCTGCTACTGGAAGTGATGTGTTGCCATCAGCCACTGAAAACCACGTGATGCCAAGAGCCCATCACAGGGAGCTCGTGTCACCCACAGGTGCATGGGACACTCACAGCAGGCATGGGAGTATTTCCAAGCCAGGACTGAATTTTGACTCAGCTCTTAAGCACACAACTCAGCTGCCAATGTGGGTTTGTGGATGTAAATCCCTGTTAACATCTCAGGAAGGCTCTCATTTGAGTTGCAAACACTGCTGAGGGCCAACCCCTGCTCTGCCCCCTGTCCCTGAGCTGTCTCCTCTTTCCTCATCCCACTGCAAGCTCCAGGGAAACACTTTGTCCCAGAGCCTTATCACAGCAGACAAAGCAAAAAGCCAAACCAAATCCTGAAGATTTACTACCAGAAGCCCTCATCAGAATATACTATGTATCTCATAAAATAAACATGGTAATGAAAACCGGTTTTACCAAAGCCCTCAAACCTATGAGCATTAGCAGCTGCTTTCTGTAAAGCTGGTGCTGATGTCAGGGGGAGACAGACACCAGCCTGGGAGAAGCTGTGCTGGGCTCTGGTGGAGTTAAACCCACCTTGGCTGGAATTTGCCATGCTCTGTAACCCCACGCTGATAATGAGTGTGTACACACAATTCAAAAGCTCCAAATAACTGGCTCTGAAACCCAAATCTGAGTTGTAATTAGACGCCTCTTTTGCATAAACAAAATCAGACTGTCTTGTGCTTGCTTTAGAAATTGGGCTAATCTTTGTCAGGTTGTTCTCATTTTCCAATTACTCACTAGGGAATGCACATTGGCACTCTGGCAAATAATTTTTGGCTGTGCCCCTTGGTTGCAAATAGTGTCATTGCTCTTGGTTAAATCTGTGAAAATTATACCTCCAACTCCTTGCTGCTGGCTGCCTGCTAGAGCATCCTGCATGGCTTGGAGACTGATTTCTTCATCAGGCTCCATATGCTGCCTCGGCTAAAGGCTACGAGCAGGGCAGAAATCTGCTGTTAAAGGAACCACCAATGCTCTGTGCTGAGTGACAGCCTGACCAGAATCTGCTTTTTTGAGTTCCCATGAACAGATTTTCCTATAAAACCAGCATCATTCATCTGCACTGCCGCCACAGGCAGTGGCCAGGTGAATCCACGGGCTGCAGAGAGGCCTTGGCATGAGTTTTTGGCAATCAATTTCCCAGTTATATCTGTCTGATTTGGAAGAGGTAAAATGTTTCAACATTGTAGATGGAGGATGGTTGCTGAGAAGACAAACCCAAAAGGTGTATTAAGCACATGATTGATTTAAACCAGCACATGAGACTGCAAGTGGATTTTTTCCTTCTTGTCTCTGTTTAAATATCTGGCATCAGAGACAAGTCAAAGTGATACTTTTTCACCAGGACTTTGCTTTCATTTTTCCTCACCTTTGCTGAGGATGAATTCAATAATAAATCACATGCAAATTTTTAAAATTTACTTTAAAAAGGGACATGGCAGAAAAATGCTTTCAAAGCAGATCCCAGAGCAACTCCCAGCACTTGGAGCCTGAGAGCTCCAGGGATCCCTTTGGCTTCAGCTAGACAGTGATGTCACAACTCTGCCACATTGTGTTTCTGGGACCAGGAACAACATTGTCATTTGCTCCACATGGGACATAAAACCTGAGTGTTTTGCTTTGCTGAGCATTATGGATGGTGAATTATACCAAAAAAAGAGAACAGGAATGCTACCAAAAACCCTATACTTTAACTTGAAACAGTCTAGATTAGACTATGTACACTAATATTTATGGAGCCAAAAGCAAGAAGTTTATGTAGTAATTTGATTTAAAGTAAAATATAAAACCTTAATGCACTTTATAGTCATAGGCACCCCTAGCCACGTGTCGAGGTAGATAAATAGATGCACATGGGTAGATACACATACACATTTATAGCACTGGAGTCCCTCTAATCTGCAAAACAACTTACAGGGTGTTCTTCAGTCAAAATGAATTAGATGAATTAATTAAACAAATCAAACTAAACTTAGTCACAGCAGCGCTCATTGCCCAAAGAGCCTCATAAATCCGATGAGTGATGGGATGATGGCAAATACATCCTCATTACCATGCTAAACTCAGTTTGCTAAATAAATTAGTCATGTCATCAATGTCGTCACTGCATTCCTCTGCCCCAGCCACTGCACAGCTGCCTCTGCTCCCTCTTCTGCTCCCCCAGTATCTGCCAGCTTCAAAGGGGCGCCTGGGGGAATTAATGACTCAATGTTTGCAAAGCACCTTGAGATCCCCCAGGTGAAAGGTGGTTTATAATCCCCTCCTGGATTGCCCTGACTATGCCAGCCAATGAGAGAAGCCAGCAGCACTGGACCTGTAGGGTTTTTTTGTGGCTTTGGAGGTGCCCATGTGCCACGTGCTGGTGTGTTGGGGTGTGGAACAGCCCTGCATATGCTGGTGGGAACAGGGTCAAACATCACCCAGGCTGCAGGATGCACTTGTGCACGGTGCTCTGAGTTCACTTTGCCACCATGAACAGAAAAAACTCTTCTCTGTGAGGCCCTGAGTGAGGCCCTGGCACAGGGTACTCAGAAAAGTTGTGGATGCCCCTCCCCCAGAAGTGTTCAGGCTGGATGGAGTTCTGAGCAACCTCCTCTAGTGGAAGCTGTCCCTACCTTGGCAGGGAATTGGACCAAGATGATCGTTAAAGGCCCTTCCAACCCAAACCATTTTATGGTTCTACAATAAACATGGCAAGGTTTATGGGGCTTGCTGGAAGACTCTGCAAATGAGGTCCTTGCTGGTGTTTGCAGATCTGGCCCATCCTGCCTCTTAGCCATCCTTCTCCTTGCTATTTCTCTCAAGGATACACAATATTCCCTAAACCTGCAGAACAAGTTCTGTTGCTTTTTAATGAGAAACGCCAAATTTCTCCCTTTTCTTTCTCTGCTTATGGATTTATTTTATTTTATTTTTAAATTTCTGGCAAGCAGAGAGACACAAGGCAGTAACATCCTCTGCCACTGGATCCCTCCACCCTCCAGCCAAGCATCCTGTTCCGTTCCCAGCAGGGACAGTCAGCCGGAGCTCACGTCATGGTCCTGCACATCACCCCATCACTACTCATGTCCTCCAGGGATCTTGCCAATGCCTCTGAGCAACAAGTGACAACGACACCCTGATATTTCAAAGGCTTTAAAAGAAAACCAGTGGGAAAATAATTCAAAGCAGCTATACAGGTATTAAACTCCTCCTTCGCAAGAAGCTGCCAAATTTCGAGCGGAATAGTTGGCGTTTTTTCTCACAGTCTAGGAAAGGGGAGGAAAAAAGCAAAACTTCATTATGTAACTCTGAATAGAATGAGTTAGGCCATCTTTGGTTCCTGCTCTGGCAGAAGTCCCAGGTAATATTCCAGGAAGCTGCTTTTATAGGCATAGAAACCCGTAAGCAACTATCTGAACTCACCATGCGTATGTGCACATCTCATTTACTTCAGGGGAAGTTGCACACGTGTATTTGCAACTAAAACTTCTCTTCTAGGTGTAAATTGAACAAAAACATCCCTGAGGAATCTACCTACAAGCACTGGGATTTGCCTTTGCACTCAGCAACATTTGTATTCCTCGGTGCAATTTTCAGCTGTGCATTGCAGGAGGGGAGGCATTACTCAGCCTGCTTTATTTTCATATGAATGAGGGTTACTGTAAGAGGGAACATTGTTTTTAATATTGGCCCTGAAAAGTACAAGCCAGCAGATGGCAGTTTAAACCACATTCAGTCAAAACAACATCATATTTTAGCCAGGGCCATTATTGTCAGATCGTTTCAACACATATATTTGAAGATTTGACTGTGAGGATGGTAACGAGACGAAAAAGAGTGGCTGGGATTTGCTGGCAGGACTGCTGCACCCCTGTGGAAGAAGTTTGCACGTGGGCTGTTTCCACTGGTCAGCTCTGCAAGGCTGTGGGCTCCTCCTCAGGTTTGGATGAGCAGAGAGGGGATGGCAATGCCAGAGGAGCTCGATGTGCCCACCTGTGCCCCTGTGGGTGCAGGCCACGTCTCCTCCACCCCCCTGCCAAACGCACACCCCTGTGGCTGGACTGGCAGGGTCGTGTGTGACACGTGTGTGTGACTGGAGGGGTGTTTGTGTGCTGGCTGTTCCCAGGGTGCTTTGTGGATGTTCATTTTATATATTATTTACAGAAAAGAAGGTGTTTGAGGTTTGCAGAAGGTCCTAAAAATGGCCAGACAGTTGCCTGGTCTCATTTTCCTTGCTGAATCAGTGGATCTCCCTCAGTGCTTGCCTGGACTGTTTAGGTCCAGGCAGGTAGTTAGGTAGTGCCAAGTAATTTTCCTAATTCCCAATATTTAACTATGGATAGAAAAGCGGGGGGAAGGAAAGGGATTTACAAATCTAAACCAAAGCATTCCCGTTCTTCAGTGGGGTTTTGGCAGGAGGGAGCACCCTGCAGCCTCCTGGTGTGGATGGGAACACAGCTCCCCACACATTCCAGGATGATAAACCTTTGATATGCCTTACACTTCACTGCCCTGAAAATGCAACTTTCCACATTTATGAATACAAACAACGCTATTATCTCTACCTTTCTAATATTTAACTAATCTAAACACTCAGGTAAAATGTTATCTGAAATGGTACTTCTATAAATGCATTAACTCTGTCTTCCTTTGACTTTTAAGATATCTTTCCTTATTAATACAGCTGAAAAGATTGTTTGGAAAGCCTTCGTAAAGTGGCAGAGCAAACAGATGAAGGGCGTTCTTTAGTAGTTCTTTATTATTAGCTTTCAAATGATGCTATCTTCTTGTACTTTTCTTAACGAGAAAATAAATAGAATTTGTCTCACACACAGCTGTGTTTTTCTTTAGCTAAGGAATGCACAAAGGGAAATTTAAAAATCATGCATTATCAGTGAACAAGCTAGTTAAAGTAAATAGATTCCAGCCAACTTGCTTCTAAAAGATTAAAGGTTAATGATGGAACACCTTGATCAATAGTTTTATGAATTATCAAAGTCTACAAAAGGTGCATCCAATTTTCTGGCATTATCTGCCAAACAAATTCTGAGAACAGACACACACCATCTCTCAACTGGGCTGCTGCATTTTCTGTCATATCATTTAGTGCTGTTTACAGACCAACTGGCATTTCAAGAGCATTTATTAAAGCAGTTATCTGACCCCAACTGATTATTTTAAGGAATTCAATGGCTGATGCAGGATGCTGGTTTAAATATACAATATGATGTCCAAAATCCTTCTTATTCTACCAGAGATTATGTGGCAAAGCACTGAACTGAGGAGATGCACAGAACTCTGGTACCACCTCAGTAGTTCTCACTTATCGAGGCCTTAATGCTAAATAAATACGTCTGGATTTGCTAAGTAACCCATAAAACAATTACCCAGCTCTCAGTTGTGTCTGGGCAGCTCTAAGACAGCACACCAGGAATAGCATGAAGCCAGCTTGTAATCCCTTTCTGGGACAAAGAGTACCAAGGTAAGCTGTGCCTTTTGAAGTGTGTGGAAGGTTTGTGACAGCCAACCCCGTAAAACCATGGGCAAACAGTCTGGTACAGGTGGATTCCCACTGCCAGCAGCCAGGGAGGTTTGAAGTCCACAGTAGCTGTCCCACTGCAGGAAAGCTGAGGTGGTTTTTCCTGGCATTTATTGACTGCATTTCTTATATAAATATTTTTAAAAGTGTTTACCCCAACACAGCTTCGGTTGGAACATCAACCTTCCTCAAGAGGGTTAACAGTTTAACTGAGTCTGAGCACACTAGTGTGGAGACATTACTGAGATTATTTATTGGTTTATTTGGGAAATCTGCTTCAATCCCTGTTTCTCTGTTGAGAAGCATAAAGGCATCAAAGGTTCAATGTCTTTGTGTGCCATTCATGGGCAAACGAATATTTTAACTCTGCTCTTTAACGATCCTTATGGACTTTTAAATCCTGGCCCATTTATCCTGCCTGTCCCGAGGAATGTATGTTTTAATGACATCAGTGAGAGCTGTAAGAAAAATTAAAGTGGAATTGGGTCCTTCATGGATTAATCTATTCTGAGGATAAAACTGGACCCATCAAGTCAAAGTATTTTCACTGGAAATTCAACTCACCTGAGTCTTCAATACCTCTCTCTCCTCCCTAACCATTCCCACCACCTCTCCACCCTTCCTCCCTGGTGATAAAGTGAACAGCACAATACAGGGCATCAGTTTGTTTTAACACAGGAGCGTGTGTCCAACTGGTTTATCTCTGCACTAAAACCAGTATCACAAAATGCCACAAACCCCTTGAAAAAGTCTTAAAAACAGAGCTCGGGACCTCCAGTGTCCAAACTTCCAGCCAAGCTCCAAGGAAATGGAGGAGCTTGGGACGGGGGGCAGTGATAGCCTGAGGATTTGGTGCACGTGCTGGCGGCCTGGGGCTATTTAATACGAGTATCTTAATTAAATGGTAAATTCCAAAGGAATTTCCAACTATTCCTAATTGCCTATTACTTTATCAGGGCAATATGAAGGGGAGAAAGGAAAATCCATTGGAGCATGCATTTTCTGCTGTTTATGTGCCATAAGAACAGTGCTGTTAACCCATGCTGGCAATTATGATAGGATTATGGCATGCCCACTATGGAAGAATTTAATTGCGGTTATATCAGATTTAAGGCCCTTTCACAGATTATTTCACTCTAGGCTATAACACCAGCCCTGGCTACCACAGCAGCTTTGGGAGAACACCAGTTCAGCTGTCACACAACATTGCTCTGGTGAAATTTGCCCTCCAGCCACACCAAAACCTTGTCCTCATATAAACTGTGCCAGCGTCAATTTGCAGGAGCCCATGGAAATAAAAATCAGCATTATCTGGCAGAGGGTTCCATTGCCTCAGCTCAGGGAGCAAAACCCTTGAGAGGCCAGCGGATCTCACCTGCAAGCACATGAAATCCCACCTGGCTTTGATTTGAATTGATAAATCAAGATGGGTTTTACTGGAAATTGAGCTTAGATTTGTGCAAAAAATTTGCAAACCTCAGCCTAGACAGCTGCCTTCAACAGGCAGCACATTCTATGGGACCTCAGGTTTCCTGGCAAATACTTCTCAGGGCTCTGGTTTCTCATTCCAATTGCTCCTGGCCTTCCCCACTATGGAGTTACATGCCATGATGCAATAAAGCAGAAATCTTAAGACATTCTCATTCTCTGTTAAAATCAGCTAGTTTTAATAACACATTGTGCCTGTATCTATGAAAATTTTTATGAAACAAATTGTCCCATAAGTCTCAAAGAAGGTGCCAAAAAGATTACTGTAGAGGGATGGCCAAAGGAACATTTAATTTCTTCTTTGGTAGAAAACAGTAAAAATAAATAACCAATGCCAAGCTATTTATTTTTTGCAGTATTTAGAGATACTGCAATGAGTATCTCAAAAACCCACACCTCCTTGATGTGAACTCTGGATTTTTATTCCCCACATGCAGCTTTATTCACTAGGGATCCTGTGGCCATGAAGCCCACGTACCTATAGATTTCCAAATTGAAAAAAGACAACAAAGAGACTGAATGCCCTCTTCATGGCAGGTTACAAACATTGATTTTCTCTTATTTTACCCAATTTGCACTTAACTTTTTCTATTAACCCTTTGATTCTGCCGTTTTACAATGTTAAGCTCTGAGGCTGCAGCCTCAAGTCCATATTATTAGGTACAGCCTCTGGAAATCCTTCAGCTCAGTTCAGCTTCCTCCCCAGAAATTGCACCTGTTTCAAAGACACTTCAAAGCACAGGTGCCAACTTTTAGTATTTTATCTTAAATCTCAAAACCTTTGGTATTTTTCCTGCTGTTGGGGAGTAGCTCTTCAATGAGTCTGGATCTACCCAGAAAAGAAAATTAGTATTTGAATGCTATGATTTGAAGTGAGGAGGAGGAGGTTGAGGGGGCTCCTCCTTGGGTGACAGTAGTGAAAAAGCAACAGTGAGCTGATTGAGATGAATGCTGCCTTTAAAAGAACCAGAAGTATCTATTCAGTGAGAAAATAGGACTATTCCATAAAAGAGATGGGAATCAATTACAGCCTCTCATGAATACAAGGCATGAGCACTAGTTAAAGCAACAGCTCTTGACCCACAAGGATAACCTATTTCTGAACCACAGATCACTTTGTAAGAAATCATATGTCAAAACATGCATCTGAGATGCTGAAGCTCCTTTCTTCATCAGTATTGAAAAAAAAAAACAAAAACCTCTGAGAGAATACAAATTACTTTGTGCAAAAATAAGAATTATCAGTGCAAATTACAGCTGCCCCAATGGAAGAAGCGTGCAGTACGTGTAATATTAGGCACCTTTGCTCCGGGAACAAGGCTATAGCTGGAACATGACTGCCAGGCAAGGAGCAAAAGAACAGGAAAAACAAAAATAAATTCAAAAAGTCTTTGGATCAGAGGCAGAGGAGATAATTTAAGATCTGGTTCGGTAAATAGGGATGACATTATGGAAGAAGTAAGAAAAATCGAGGACTTGAGAACCCATCAGTCCAGCTGAAGTCACACAGATCTTTCTTCATAAGCAATGGCTTTTCTCCAATTTAATTTCATTTGGATCAATTACCATTAGCCAGGTCCAAGCACAGACTTGAGTAAGCCAAGCTGAGGGAGAGGACATTAAAACAAATAATAAAGGAATTGTAACACACTGAAGGGGAGATGGTCAGGCCTTCTAAAACCATGGACTGCTTCAAAACCCAACACAGAAATCCAGCATTAGTAGCCTGCAAGAGAATGGGGCAGTGCTCAGTTTGTATTAACCTAATAAACGAAGGAGTAGGGATTTAGAAATTACTGAAGTTGTTATTGCAACTGTTTACTTTGTATAAGCAAATAGGGGGTTAAGCCCTTACAAGAGTCGCTCCCAGGAATTGTCAAACAATTTACAGTCCTGAGAAAAAAATGCATCAATATTGGATTTGAAACCCATCTTGAGAGACTGATCAAATATGAAATCAGTCCTAGAGAGCACACTTCAGTGCAATGCCTGAGCCCTTAGATAATCCCCAACACGCTGAGATTGCCTTCCCCCACCCTGCCAAGGGGAAAAACAGAAGGAATGAAAAAGAGGAAACTGAAGGGCTAAATCCTGCACTCGAACCACTCCAATTGAGTGAGAGAAGCAGATGCCTTATTTCTAAGTGTGAAAGTGGATGAGACATCCCTCAGTACCCAATGGCTTGCACTGCAAATCCTGTATTGAGGCTAAGGTCATTGCTCTTGCTTTTTAATATTTTAGCTGTTAGTAATAATTATATAAATACTCTAACAATTACAAATGTCATTTTGCAATACATTGCCCCAGTTACAAATGTCAGTAACTAAACTTATTATATTGCCCTTATAATATTTAATACATATTTTGGCCGTAAACTTAAATCTATTTAATCTTGTATGAGTTTGGAAGGAGTTTGAATCATATTCTTTTTGAAAGCCAGTGTGATTTTTGGTCCCATCAGAAGGCTGTGGAAGACAAGAATTCCAGTGCAATCTTTTTGGCTTTAATTTGAGCTGAAGACACCTGAGGTGAAAAAGTCACAAGTACTTTTATAGTCCAAAGCAGAAGGAATTACACACTGAGATCTAAGAAGAATAATTTTCAGAATGTGAAGATAACAATTTAATTATTTTCTTCAGAAATTCAAAACTGAATTACCAAAGCCAGCACATCCACATAATTTGGGACAGTGTCTGAAGTCTTCATTCCTTTACTCTTTGTTGTCTCTCCTCACAGCTTGCAATTAAATAAAATGCTATGAAAATTCAGTGCCAGCTGTTAGCATCATCTACCACTGGCAAAAAATAGCACCAGGGAAAATTAAACTACCTGGTGTCTGATTATAATTAAAGTCCAATGGACCAGGCATGGCTGCTTCTGTGTGCACCTTTCTAGGGACCACCAGCTCCAGCTGAAGGGCAGAGCATGGCTCTTTTTCTAGTACATCCATAGGAAATGGCTGTGAAAAGAATTCTACTATTGGCAGATGGTGTTTTTTTCAAAACTAAGAACAAAACACAGATCAAAATCCCTACTCTTCCTGCCATGATTTCTCATACTGATAATTCAGTCCATTTTGCGTATTGCAAAATCACACTGACTGTCACTGTAAATTTTCTCTTGTTATTGACAAACTGTTTGCAGATCCAGAGATGAGTGGGCCTTTTTCTAAATCCATGATTATGTATATATATATATATCACCTACATCACTGACATCATCCAATAAACTTAATTGACGGTGGTCTGTCTTAACTAACCTACATTTTCAAGGTGTTGTCATGCAGAATGAAATGTGTGCGCATTTAAAATCTGCACCCCCCGGGATGGCTGGCATAGGTACAAATTCCCAGTTATAAAGCTGAGTTATAACCCAGTCTTCCCAAGAAATGCTGATGGCATTAGTGGTGTGATTTCTGATAAGATGCCCAAGCCTTCCTTCCCTTGGTCCTACCTCTGAGCCAGCATGTGCAGGTTTCCCAGCCACCTCCAGGGATGGTTAATCACCAGCCAGTCATGCATTTCTCTCCCTGGCCATACAGACCAACAGGACAGCATGTACAATGGTCCTTGCAATATCCTCACCTCACTCTGCCTCTGCAGTTTCGCCACGTGAACTTTATTTTCCATGGGACTGTCTGATGAAAAATAATGAACAAATTTCTCATATTCCACAGACAGGGACACATCACGACAAGACTCATACCAGACTTATGTTATGATTCAAAGGAATCATACAGCTCTGCCTCACCAGAAACCACTTGGAACAGGATCATTGCTTTGGATGTGCACAAGGCAGCCATGGAACAAATGAGCACGCCAAAATATAGCAGAGCTCAAGACGCTTCTGAGTTTTAATATCTTATTAGAGATGAACAAACCCATCCGAGAACAAAGCACACAATTAACTGATCTTATTCCAGACCCTCTCAAAATCCATGCAGTGAAGTCCCTCTTCCCCTCCCTGCCACTGAAGCCCAAAAGACACATTATCTTCGAAAATATGCTGCAGAATTCCCAGGGTCAGTGGGTCTGGCATCGTCTGCTGGGCTGGCTGCAGACTCCGCATCGCGTGCGCTGGGGCTTCCTCGGGGGAAGCAGCACTCGCTGCATTCCACCTTCTTAATGGGGTGTAATCAGGAACACGTTTGCTTCAGACCTATTAGTGAACTTCCCGCTTTGAGCCAGACTCTTTTCTAAAGTCATTTTTATAAGAACTAAATATCAAATTGTTGTCATTTTGTTAACAACGGTACCTGGCGTTTTCTCTGATGAGATTTCAGCCCAGTGTGTCGCCCTGCTTTTTGCATGGGAAAGGAAATCACAGGCATACAACTTGCTCGTTCTCCTTTAACTTTCTTTTTCTTCTTTTATTTTTTTTTTTAATCTGTACAAAATAATGGGATGTTATGTTTTTCTGATACTGAATATGAAACAGAGTCACAACTCAGAGCTGGAAAAGCCTGCCTTAATTTTTGGCTACAAATGCTATATTCGTTTTTGGATCACTGCATAAATGGGGTAAGATTAATACTTCCTTGGTTTCAAAAACTCACTGTACAAATTTGCCTGATTCAAATGCTAAACTTGTGAATTGTCAGTTTAAACAAGCAGCATGTTTCTTTCTCTTTGTCATTACCCAAAAGAAAAATAAATGATAGAGCCTCCCACCCCACTGCACCCCAAAGGGCTGTCATTTAAAAAATTACAGTCCTTGTAACTGCATCCACAAGTTTTGCTTAATATCAAAACTGTCCAGTTTTTATACTGGGGCATTCCATTCAGACAGGGATGCTGACAATCAGCCCAGCTTAAAAACTACTATTGGGTAAACAAATAGCCAACTCAAATACTGGCTTGCACTGAATCAGATTTATTAGTACACTCACAAGACAAAAGGGCAGAAGCAGCTATCCCATGTGACTACACTGCTCAGGCTATTGTATTTTACTCAGGCACCCTTGAAAGCAGCTGAAAATCCTGGATCTGGCTCAAACACTCCCAGAAATAGCACAGTTCCAGGGGGATGAGGAATGTGCCCATTACCCATCGGGTTTGCTGTAAGGGTTTATCCCCTTTGTTGACCAAGAGCCTCTGCAGGCAGCTCCCCACACCCAGGGCCCCTCAAAAGCCCCCCCAGACAGCTGGGGAACCTCCCCAAAATCACATTTCCCTGTTAGGTCAGTGGAGCACTCCAGCTCTGGCCTGCTCTGACTTTAGAGGACGTGGAAGGAGTTCTCCAGCCTTGGCTGTGCTCTGAGTGGAGTTCCTCCCTGGACTGCATCCAGCCAGAGCGGCTTTCCCAGCCCAGCCTCCCAGAAAACCTGAACAGAGTCCACCCCGTCAGCCTGGCAGGGAGCACAGCTCAGAATTCATGTTTTATTAAAGCAACATCAGGAACACCTTTCAGTGTGCGTGAGCATCTATTCTTACACTCAGAAAAAGCCCCCATCCAGCTCTTGGCACTATCTGTGATCACGAGAAGAAATGTTAAAATCCCTCTATCTAAATCACTGGACTGGGATTAAGATAAACTTAGGTTCAGTTCCTAACTCTACCGCAATATTTCTGTGCATTTCAGCTGCTTATGAAACTCTTCCATATCCTGGAAATCCCAGGTTATAGAATTGTCAGAGCTGCATAGTAGAAACGGGAAATTTCAATTTTGGAGGAAAAAACCTCTAAATCAGAACTGAAAACCAAAAGGCCGATGCTGCCTTTGAAACAAATACTCAGGAAAAATTCCTGGATTCAGAGACACTTAAACACATATGTCAATATTTCATTTAATATTTAAACTTGCCTAGGTTAAGTCTGTTCACTTTTAATTTTTATTTTAAAGCCTGAAAAATGTTAAGAAAAAAAATGTTGTATTACAAAATTGTATTTAATATAAAAAATTATTCTATTATATATATCTCTCAAAACAAGAAATATGCTGACACTGGAGAAACAAAGTGGGAAAACTGAACACAAATTTTAATTTTTAAATAAGTCACTTCAACTTTCCCATTAAAAGTGTGGAAATGTAGACACTGTCCCACAAAACACTGGTGTCCTATTGGAAGATTTCTCAATGGTTTTGCCTACAGTGAAACAATATCACCATCAGGTGGATGAAGACACCAGATGTTCCTTGGTATCTGCATAGTCACCTTCTTTCAGAAGACAACTGATAAATAGCACCTGCTACACATTTTGTTTCTCACGAACCAAAAGGCCTGGAAGGGGAATGGAACCACCCTGTCTTTTCATGCCTTCAGTGACTCAGGTGGCTGAAAAGGAAAAAACTTCCATGTTCATTTTATTTGTCAATGAATTTTTGGAATTTCCTATTATTTCTAATCTCTCTCCCAGGTGAGACCAAGACCTCAAGGAGAGAGTTGGTGGTCAGGACATGTGTTGTGATATGCAGGAGCTGGGTTTAACTCCCTGCTCTGGATCAAACACCTGACCAAGCAAAAGACGGCTCACGGAACGGTAACACCAGCTCAGCTGGGCACTGACACATTGCAGACACACTTACCAACCAGGATGGTCATATTTTCTGTGCCTAGAACCACCACGCCCAACCCTGAGACGCATTTCCAAAGGGAAACCTCAATGCAAGGAGAAGATTCTCAGGAAAGCCTCTTGGGTTTAATGAATCCATATTTCCTGACAGAAAACCATTTCCTTTATTCGAGCAAGAGAATCACCAACAGCTCCAGGCTGGACACTGGTTTTGCCTCAAGGTCACATCTTTCTGCTTAGGAAGCAGCTATTTATCAGGTGTTCCCAGTGCCCTGGACTGAGAGTGCCCATCCCACTGCTGGGACCGCTCTGCCCACCCTCCCTGCGCTCTACACTTCGCCTGCTGCCTGTGATGAGCATCCTGCCTCTGGAAAGAGTCTTCTCCCTTCCCCAGTGGTGCTGGAGGATTGGTTTTTAACAGCAGATGGCAGCTGTGGGGACGCTCACCTGGACCTTCCTCAGAGACCTGGCAGGTTAAAGAGTTTATGGAGAAAATTCAGCAGAGCAGCTCCAGCCGGCTCCCGGGGAGAAATGCTCACACGGCGCTTCTGTTTCTCTTCACTCATTCGGGCTCCATATGTGAAACCCCAAGGTGTAAAAAAACAGAGCCTGATCTAAATATTGCATAGCCAAGCCCGGCAGCTAAGCCATCATTAGGTGTTGACTTGACAAATTTTCTGGGGTCAGTACCTGTGTAGTCTTTCCTATAAAGCAAGCCAGCTTGTTTCTCTCTTCTTGCTGTTGCAGGCCAGTTTTAAACCTCCCTGAAGATTTTATTTGTAGGATGTGCCTTTGCTTACGGAAAAGTAACATGTGCAGACAAAATAACTGGTTTTCAGGTTTGCTACTCGAGCCCAGCTGAAACTAATCAAAAGTCTGAGATCTTTGGACCCTGGAAGGGCAAAACTCCTAATGAAGACGGATGTTGGACAACAGGGGGAATGAAAGGGTCTGGTCTCATCTATACCACAGGGTGGATTTCCCAAAGGAATTAAAGTGATTGAGTTATGTCCTTTTTAAATATTATCCTTCTATTTCTTCCACTTCAAGTCATCTCACATATGTGCTTTTCCCTGTTTCCTTCAAGACCTACAAAAGATGCTGGTGCTTGTTTGTTTTAAGGAATATAAATGGGAAATCTTAGTCTTTCCTCTTTCACAGAAAAAATTATTTATCATTAGCTTTGAGGATTTGGCCAGCTCAGCCAAGTCCTAGTTATGCACTCATTTACCTGTGACACAAGCTCAGCTCCCACTCAAACACCTAAAGGAAAAAAAGTAATTTCTCTGCAGTGACAAGATCCACCAGTTTTTGTTGTGGAAAATGCGTTAAAAACAAGAAAAACAGCTCAATGCCAAAACCAGCCCATCCCAGAGCTGCTTTAGTGTGCCAGAGTCTTCCTTAATATCACGTACATTGTTGAAACAGATGTCCCATATCTGTCCTAGCTAAAGATATAGAAGAAGCTTGTGTGCCATGAGATGTGGGCATGGCAGTGGCATCTCCTTTTCCACCCCAACATTTGGATCCATTTATGCCCTAAAACATGTCATTGCACTATACTTCTTATTATATCAACTTTTATTGCTCCACATTCTATCGGCCATGAAATGATCCAACCCTTTAAAAAAGGAAAAAAAGTGCAAATAATGAAATTTGTCTCTATCACTGAAGAACACCAGAGTTTTACCAGGAAAATTTTAATAAATAAAGGTCCTTGTCCCCACCCTGCCTTGCCATTTGTAGTTTCCCAGTTCCCTTAATGCCTAACCTTCAGTTGCTGTGAAACCAGATGGTTAAACAATTAGATAAATCACGGGCATTGCTTACTTTGTCTCTTCTGTAAGCACCAAACAATAAATCTCACAACTTTCTTGCCACGAAAGCGATGGTGAATGCCCAACCCCAGCTCAGCAGCTGGACTCCTATTTCCTGGGCCCACAGAAGACAGAAAATATCACATTTCTACCTCATTCGACCCTTTCAAAATCCCTGTCACGCTTCATTGCTTTACAAGGCATCATTTCACTGCTGCAACAAAGATTACAGGGAATCTAACAGGTAAGGCCCCAAGCAAACACGGAGCAGAGCAGACCCAAACAGGAGGCACAAGGACTTCATGTCTTATCTGCTCCCCATCTTGGCATTTCTAACCACAGGACTGCCCTGCTGACAGCCCTGCCTGTCCTCAGGCAATGAATCTGTAATAAGATATACACACACAACAAATAATAGAGGTGGTTTGTTGTGTTTGGGGTTTGTTTTTTTTCCTGAAAAAATATATACCGAGGTAATTAAATTGCTAACATGATGGATGGCCTCATTTTATATTTGAATTCAAAGTGACTTGCTATAACATATAAAAAAGTGACTTGCTGCAAAAAAAGTATAATGATGTAACTTGCACTGAAATAGAAACATGAAGAATCAAACTTTGATGCTCTTGCAATGATAATGTATAGCATTTGGATGTTTCACCCCAAATCCCAGAGCATTTTGGAGGTATCAAGTAACTCAGAAGTAGAGAAACTGAGGCACTGTGAGGTTGCAATGTATTTCAGATAACGCAAAAAAAAAAAAATACTTAGAAAAAAAAATATCAAAATAACCTGGTAAGAAGACTAATTATTTCAGTACTGGACCTTATACAAGCCCTGCAAAATAAGATATTGCATATGGTTTTGGCAGCATCACTTGTAGTTAAAGCTGTACAAACTCCCATTTACAGATCTAATTTTCAGCTGTACTGACCTAAAGAGACTGTAAGAGTATCATATCAATACCACTGTAGCATCATCATGACATGGGAAAATTGTCTGATTTCCTCATCCCCCTTTCTCTCATCCTACAGGAAAAAAATTAGAAGCACTGACCAGCAGCTAAAAATATTTCAGAATAGCTTCAGGACTTTCACAGAGTCATTAAACAAACTAAGGATTTGATGTCATGTTTGAAGGCTGCTGTTAATGGGAAGTTTGGGTTGTAATGCATTATAATTTAGGATACCTAACTTTGCATTTGTTCTCTTTCTGTGAGAAATTTGTGATCCATACCGCAAGCTGTGGAAGCATTGGCCAGCAGCCATGAAAGTATTAAATGTAAATGGCTTGTTACCTCAGCAGTTATTTGCTGTGCAGCAATGCTGGGTTTAAAAATCCACTCCAAAACCCTGCAAATCCTGGTATATATTTTCTTGCTTTTGCCTGACACTCACAGAGTTAACAGACAAAACATTTCAATAAAACTTCCACACAAAGGAGCTAAGATGTTAAAAACTCACTGTTCACATCTGTTCATCATTTCATTGTGCGGCCACACGTTAGATAACCGTGCGTACTCGCAAGAGCACAATACCCAGCCCTGACCTCAGCTGTGACATCAAACAAGCACACGGGGGAATTATTCCAGGCTTTTGGCACTGGCGTGGCTGACTTTCACAAAGGGGGGAGCAGAAAAACTCTGCCTGACGAGCGGTGACACTGCAAGATTAGCAACCAACTTTTATCAGCCCTTTGCTGTGGGTTCCTTTGCAATTGGAAAATGTGAGCATGTAAATAGGTCCATCCCCTAAAATTAGGCAAGCATCATAACAGGGCAGTTAACTAACCTGTAATTACACTGTCACTTGTATTAACTCCATCACCCGCTAATAGAGTAAGTTATAGTGGAAGCAGCCAATGTTGTTAGGAGGGTTATTTATTTTATGCCCTAATTAATCAGTACTGACACTGAACCACATCCTTCCTCCTTCCTCATTATTTAAATCACCCATTTATATGGATGAGCCTCTTTGCTTTGTGCATTTCATTAATGCCTCCACATGCTCCCAACAAGGAAAGCGGCGGGCGCTGTTCCGGCAAGGGGGCAACAGAAACGCCTGGAGGGTGCTCTGCTCTCCCAACCTTTATTCCCTGGGAAGGGCAGTGGGAAGCCAATGGGGTTGAGTCTCTGGGTTCTCAGGGGTCTGGTCCTCTCATGGGGAAAGGGAAGAAGCAGCTTCCCTGTGTTGGCCGAGTTTCAAGCGTTTGGAACTCAAGGAGACAGATCAGGACATCTTTTGGGAGGACACCGCCACACAAGGAAACCTTTGCTGCAAGACAGGCACATGCTTAAGTGATTTCCTGAATCAAGGTCCTGACCCTAAAATTGGAAGTGACAGGTAGAAGTTCCCTTACCCGCCGATCACCCGTCCTGAGGCTGCAAGGGAAATAGAGAAGTAAAAACTACTTGGTCTGCAGGATGGAGATCAAAGTGTGGTGGGTTTAAACTGACTAGAAGGCAATTTGGAAAAGTGAAATTCAGAATATCTTCTGCAGGGCTTATGTAGGGGTGCACAGTCTCTTATAGTTCCCCTAAACTTTTTTTTGCACCCATGTTTTAAGGGGTTACCTCTGCAGTGCTTCATAGCAGAACAACCAAATCAAAGTCTGAATCAAAGTCGTTTTGATGGAACAGTCTAAAGCCAATTTTTTTTAAAGTAATTTATTTTACATTGCCCTTTTTCCAAGTTGTTTCTGAGTGCACACCTCCCAGGTAGGTACTTGCTGTTGCACACATATAGACTCTGCAGAGCCACTTAAAAAGGCTACCAGAATTTTTTATGTGACTATTAACCTGTTCAAACAAAATGCACAGATTTGGCTCACATTAATGACTCTCACTTGATGCAAGCAGCCTCTCTGAAGCTCTCTTGGAAGGTCAACAAGGACATGGGGAAGCCTGGCTGAGCACCAGGCAGCAGGACAGAGCCCAGCCTGGGCCCCCGGGAGACACCCGCTCACAATTTCCATGCTCTGCTGCCCTCCCTGGCATCACAGCTAAAGAAGCCTAACATTGAAAAAACACCCAGAACCTCTTTAAGTTGTTATTCTGCTTCCTGCCTTCAACACAAGCAGCTCCTGACACAGTTCAGTCACTTCCAAAGTAGGGCTGAGGTCTGAAAATTCAAAACTCACAGGGGATGGAGAGAAGGATGCATAGCCAGGACTGGGAAAGCTTTAATGCTGTAGCATTGTCCAAAACCAGCTTAGCAGGATAATGGAAAAGGTCCTGCATGCCAGAGGAACAAAATCTGAACCCAGCCCATTCAGGACTCCCTATATCCCCTTCAGGTTGTCCAAGAGCCTCCGAAACCTCTCCAGACCCACACCATGCTGCCTAGGGCAGGGACACCTGGAAACGCAGGCTCGTAGGTCAAATTGGTTATTGACAGACTCTCTGGAAGCTGCTTTTTCTAAAAGAAGACAAATGGCACAAGGCTGTGCATAGTTTACTTGAGTAAAGCTCAAACAAAGCTTTGGTGGGCTTTCAGAGGACAAAATACAGTTGCACAATTTACTTCAAAGCTGACAAACGTGATCCTACTTGCAACAGTAACAAAGGGACTTTTATAACTTCAGGAATTTTTAACCTGGAGTAAACTGAGATGATCTAGTTCAAGAAGATATTTTAAAACATTGTGAACTATATAGTTAATTTGGATAACATTCTTGTTTTGGATGAAACATGTACAATTTTACCAGTGCAGCTTTCAAGCAGCAGCTCCACGCCATCGCTGGTAGCTGCAAACCAACACAGCTCTCAAAAATGAGGAAACATTATCCAGTACCACATTCTGAAACCAAAGGCCATGTGCAGCTCTATTAACTTGTGGTTCAAGGCCAATAATTAAACCATTCAGGTTCCATCCAAATATTTTTCTGACTCCCCAAACATTTTGCCAAACCATGAACTAATTTTCACCACGAAGACTTTCTCGGATTTAGCACATATTTGGAGACAGTTGCTCACTCGGCAGAGCTCCAGCGGCTCTCAAAACCTTGTGGTGCAAACTGGTCAAAAGTTGCCAAGTGTGTATTGTCCCATGAAACCTGGTGTGTCAGAAACCATATAAACCAAACCAAAGTTGTACAGCTTTTCCATGAAGCTTGTACCCAAAGCCATGTGAGGGCCTGTTGCCCACGCTGTGAAATGTTGCTCAGACAAACTGGATTTTGTCCACCCTTTCCTGTTACCTTCTGACTGTGAAGGAGGCCTTGGCCAGAATTTTCCTCTTTTTCTATTTTCTGTGAAAGTCCCCATCTTATGTGTTTATTAGTGAGCGTTCAGTGAGTGTCATGATGTTGATCCTTCCTGGCCAAAGCCCAAGAGTTTATTTCAAGTGTCCCAACACACTCTGTGTTTTAACACTCTTTTTTTCCAGTCACTTAGACCTGGGCATTTAAGGTGTATTTCTATTAGAACACACAAAACCTATTATATATGTGAATGTCCACTTAAACCATCTGACAAGGAAAACATTTAAGGTCTGACATCTTTGGAGCAGAGCAAAAATCAAAAATCTGGGACCAACCAAGTGCCCCATCCTGCTCTCATTTCAGTCAACAGCGCTGATCCCAATGGCTCAGCGCTGACAACTATGAGAATTGCCAAAGAAATGCACATTAATTATCATTACTGTGTCTGTTATTGTATAACAGACTGTGATTCTGTGCTTTATCTCCTGGACCATTATCTCCTGCCATGTGATCTAAGTGTTGATACTGCTAATGTAAAGGAACACAGAACAGTAGTCATTTATCCAGCAAAAGACCTCGTGCTTTTCTTGTTCTATCAATCATTAAACAAGTAATGTCTTTTGTGTTATTGCCTTGACATTCATTAACACTCACGTCACAGGAAATCTTTGCAATTAAAAACCTTATTGACGATCTGTGGTTGTTTCTCATTGGCGTGTAACAAGCAAGATAATAAAAAATGAAAACAATAGTGTTATCATAGATAACTGAGGAGGTTTTTCCTTTTTCTTTTTGTGCCTCAACTATTTTAACTTTGCTGGTCTCTTTTTTAATTTGAACATGGGCTCGAGGGCTATGAATGCTGGCAAACTGCTTTTTATCAGCCCTGAACATCTGAACACTCCTTTGACACTAATCCTGTGTCACCAGCTTTTGTGGAAACACTCAGCCTTGGAAAAGTCAGGCTATATGAGGACAAGACAGAAGTTTCTCCCTCCTTGCTATTCTGTCCCTCAGAGATTGTAAGGACCACGTGTTCCTAACAGTGACACAAGAACACTGGGCTTTGCCACTGTCCAAAACATGCACCAGACTGGTTTCCACACTGCTGGTGCTGCCCCGAGCTAACACCCTGCAGGGGATGGAGGGAGGTTTGCAGGGAACCTGCAGTCCTGAGAGGACACACAGAGAGCTGGGGTGGACTGCAGGTGACCAGCAGCTTGGGTCTGGTGGGTAGCAAAGTGGGGAATCTCTTGAATATGGCTTGTGACTTTGCCTTCCTCTGTCTCCAAAACCACCCTCCCTTTTTACACTTACGTGGAGTCTCACAAATTTAGGCTGGTTAATCCAGATGCTACCTTTTGTTGGGGAAAAAAAAAGGCCAAATCCTTCTGATCCAGCAGCTGGCGGCTGGGAGGCACCAGAGGTGAATTTGCATGTGCTGTGAGCGTTATCAGTGCTGCCTTTCCTTGTGGGACAGGGCACATTAGAGCACTCACACCAAAGTGCTGTCTCTGGAGCTGAGTCTGTGCTTCCTGCAAACCCAGATTCCTGTCTGACTCAGGCCCCACGGTCTGAAAGGTGCCTTCTGGAAGATAATAAGCACAGCCTCAATTCCCACAGACACTGACATAATTGAAAAATTAGACCATTAGGCTCTTACATTCTTACAGGGTGTTTTAATTGCAGTCCATATATCTTGAGCATATTTAGTGAGTGCTCCATCTACACAGCTGAGAAGTGAGGTCAGGTCTCCAACTCTGTTACAGAACTCAGACAGGACAAAAATATTAAATCAGAATCATCCTTGCCTTATTTATTTCTCTATTACAGTGCTGGAATTCCTAAAGGGCAGAGACTAAATTCAGAAGGAACCATTATCAAATTTTGCATCTGATAGTTTTCTTAATATCATGATTTTTGCATTTCTGCTCTGTGAGAAGACTTCAAATTCACACCATTACTAGAGAAAGAATCAGAGCCATTCACTTTAGAAACTCTATGCCCATGAATAACATCTGGGGTAGGCTTTTGTGTGCATCCGTATCTCTTGATAATAACCAAAAGTGGAAGCAAAATTCTGGAAAAGACCCCATGGTTAACTGCATATTTCTTGTTCTCAGATGTTGTGGTCTTTCTTTGAAGCCTAAAACTGCATTTATGAACAGTCAAGATGCTAAAGAGCACACAGTGTATTTGACATAGAAGCAGACTGTCTTTTGTTGGGCACCAAAGTAGTTAAATAAATTCCTATCTTTTCCTTTTTCTGGTAATTTAAGCATTAGTAGTGTTGATACCAAATCTAGACTGCCCATGGCTTTTCTTTTGACATCAACAGTAATGTTCTTAGAAGCAATCAAATTTATAAAACAATCCAACAAAAAAGCAATGTAACAAAATGTGACAAATATATTTCTCCAAAAATTTAAGTGGAAGAAATTATTTGATATGTTACAGGCATTTACATAATTCATATTTTATGCCACAGATTAATTTTTTCTCCTATCCTGTAACAAATACAACCAAGTGATTAACAAAACTTTATAATTAAAATAAGTTATTTCTACCTCTGGTATTTGCTGTTGCTCATCAAATTTAATAAGAGAACAGATTTTGCAGATCTGAGACCAACAGCAGCAATCAGTAAATTAATCTGACAGCAAACCCTGCTGTCCCCTTGGTGTCTCCACAGTTACTCAACGTGCAGGCCAGAATACCACAATTTCTAACACAATCTTTCAAGGCCATCTAAACCTTTTCAAGGCTTTTCCAGCATTATACTATTGAAATCTGAAGTGAGCCTTAGGAGATATTCTTACCACAAAAAGAAAATTTATAAATATATATATATATATACACTTTAGGAATTCTGCAGGAGATAAAATAGAGAACTTCATACAGAAAAAGTCACCTGCTCCCACTGCCAGTGACGGGCTGGCTTCACACTCCAAACAGGGCTGCTGCAGGGAGCAACTGCACTGAGAGGGAGAGTTTTCCTGTTAAACTCAGTGAAATCACAGAGCTGGGACTCAAACAGCCTATTTTCTCTTTCTGACCAGGACACAGATCCTTGTACCACCTACAGAAAGTCCTTTTATCTCCCTGCTCATCAGTTGCCCGTGAGTAATGCAAGGAGCATGTTGGACAGAAATAAGAGACCTCAGGTATTTGGGCATTAAATGGATGAGCATTGTGGAAAAAGTGTATTGTGAGGGGAATGTATAATGCAAACAGGGATGAGATAAGAGATATCTGATTCACACAGATTATGCCTTTTGTGCCCAATATATGGGTGGCTAGCAGGTCACTGTGCAGGAATTACAAGTAATATAAGCGGGCATGAGGAAGCAATATTTTAACTTGAAAGGACTTGTAGAGGGATGAGAGATAATTTGCATAAAGCCAATACAGAGCAGATGGGAATGGACAAGCCTGCCGGTATCAAACACATGCCAAAGGAAAATTACAGAAGAACAAGGAAGTTATTGTTGATGGCACTTCGATATCCTAACCCTATGTGAAACCAAGAAAACCTCCAAATCCACCAGAACAATCACCTCAAGGGTTTAGCAAAAGGCCCCAGGTTTCTGCTAGAAAAATATCACATTACTGGTGACCAAAAAAAGCTTTACCATTAATTGCTTTAGAAGGAAAAATACCTATATATGAAAAAAAAAAAAAAAAAAAAAGTTGAGGCTAAATGCAAAGGTTACTGCTGTACTAATGTATGTTATCTAGTTGCCATTTTTTCTAATTCTGTTTTGTGAACATGAGAAAAGGCAGTCAATGCCAGAAATATCTTTTCTGACAGCAAATATTTGGGCAAGTTTATTGTCTTTAGCCATACACCAGACCTTTAAAAAAAAAAAAAAGAAAAGAAAGAAAAATAAAAGAAAATTTGCTCTGGATTCAAAGAAGATTGCAAAGAAAAATAAATGTTATGTTGATAAGTATCAGTGTTCTAGAATTACGACCAGTCCAAGGTGTTTTCAGAGGCGTGTGTCAGAGGCAATGGTAAAAAGCAGAGAAATATGTAGGCAGAAGTGTGAAAGAAGTCTGGGCAGAGGTGTGAGAATAGTTTATAGTTTATTAAAATAGAGGCAAGAACCCAGAAACTTTCCCAAGCTGCAGCTGCCCAACTGTGCCTTGCACTGAGCAAGACCTTCTGCTGAGGTCATTCCGGGAAGCTGGTGCCTCTCTAGTGCCCATGGTCCCTTCGTGGGACCCTTGGCAGGAGGGATGGAGGAGTGTGGATCTATTTAAATGATCGTGTTTAGAAGAGAAATGTGCAGGTCACTCCCTCCTCTGCAGTGGCAGACTAATTTTATTCTGTCTGTACTCTAGAGGAATCAAATGCTTGATGGATGGAGCCTAAGAAAATCCTAATTCAGGTGGAGAATTGTAACACAATAACCCATGAGTAATTTGTTTTAGAGTAACTGGGTGCTGGGAAATGCTGGGGGAAAGAAGGAATCCAGGGGAAAGTTTTGGGTAAAGGACATGCTGTGCTCCAGCAAGCACTGCGAGAGTGGTTTTGACTGAATCTCTATGATGATGCCACGTTGACAAATCTCTTCTCCCATCATACCCATGGTGGAAGAGAGGCCAGGCATTGTGACACTCGTTTTTCCAGTAATATAGAGCTATGGAATAAAAGCAGCAGAGTTGACCATGAGGGATTTAGTTAAGCAAAGATTTGGTGCTCATATGGCCTGAGAACTGATTTCTGAGGAACATTCCTCAATCCTTCCCGGCCCTGACACAATTATACAGACGTATTAGAGTGTAACCAAAACCTTTTAATATCGACATGGTAAGCTGAGACACCACTTGACAGTGCTGAGTTTCAGGCTGGCTGGACACAAAGGCTGAACATACCTCTGCGACTCAGCACCCGAAACCCAGAATTACATTTCTGCTGGATGACACTTCAGTGGTGACAGACATGAATAGCCCTGTTAAGCATAGATAACACAACGCCACTTTGGTGTCTCGCTAGGAGCCCTTGCCAGTAATGAGCTTTAAAGAAACAATGACTCACGGTAATACGAATTGTCACAAGATCTCACAGAGAGGGATATGAGACAGCTCAAGGACGGTGGCACACAGCCTGCCCCTGTACCCTGCAGCACACCTCTTCTCACGGCCAGATGAAGGCACAGATAATGCGACCAAGATGAACAGACAACTGCGTTCAAGTGCCATGAATCACACGGAGCCTTCCACCCCCCTTCCCAAACAGTCCTGCTTCGCTGCCAATAAAGTTTCAACGGTTTTTTGGCACTGCCTCCTCTCCCAGTAACTGCCTCCCTGAATTTCTTCCCTTCTTCCTCCCGGATGCTGCGAGACCCAGCTCTGCCGTGTGGCCACAAAGCCCTTGTCACCAGCCACGTGCTCTGATGGGACCTCATTCTCCAACTACTGGCAGATAAAGCTGTCCTCAGGATTATACAAAAGGCAGCATTTTGTCTATGAAAGCACCTTTGGAAAGCCCTCTGCTCACACGCTTCCAAGTATTTCTGCCCCAAAGGCTGTATTTCTTATTTAAAACCAGGCATTTTCTTACCTGCAGCACCGAACACCTTGGCTCTGGAAACTCATGCCAGCCTTGTGCAATCAGGGCTCAAGCCATCACATCCAGGTGTGGCACAGAGCAGGGCTGGCTCCAGATCTGTGCATCAGCTCCACTGTGCAAACAGGTGAAAACACTCAAATCCTCACAAAGTAAGAAAATACTGGCAGCTTTTGTAAGGAATATTGTAAAGGATCTTACTGGGTGAACAGCAGCTTGGGAGCAATGTTTATGACAGAGCTATAAACTCTTGAACAAATTAAAAGGATTTACAAGAGTAATTCAAGTCTCAAGCCAAGCCTACTGAACGGCGGGAGAGGATTGTCCCAGGGTCAGGAAGAAATTATTAGCACTGTACTTGTGGAAGAGGCTTTAGTATCATTTCTTGCCCTACCTATCAAAAAAAAAAAAAATTATCCTTTCAGTTATGGCAATGAGTGCACAGGAAGATCATTCCTTATCTCCTCGGTGCTTCACCTGGCTCTTTTTATAGACTCTTTGTTCTTGTTTCAGCTCACCTGTTACAAGAGGCCTCTTTTCCCCCCCTCATTTTAATGACCCAACACTTCAGACTCCAGATTTTAGCTCTATCTCAGAGATCTGAATTCAAAGCCTCCAGCCAAACTGTTTAAAGTTCAATGGGCTTGCACACATACTTTAAGCTAGAATTAACTTTTTTTTTTTATACCCGTACTGCTTCCTGTCAATATTATTCCACTTGTTTCATCACTGGTGGACATGGATGAAAACCTCAACAACTACCTGAGATCTGCAAAGATCTGCATTTCTTGTTTGGCTTTAATATGGGTGCCCAAACACCTGCTTTATTTGCAGAGACCTGTGCCATTGAGTGGTGATCAGTGAGAACTTGTGGCTATGAAAAATTTTTATTGTAATGTGAAATTAAGGAATTATTTAAGGTAAGGGGAACAGAGAGCTGTCTGAACACACTGCTGAAGTGGGATCAGCATCCACTGGTCTAAGGCAAAGTGCCCTCAGGATGTTACATTGCTTTCCCAGGGTCTGAGCTGGAAAAATGGAAAAGTTCTCTGGAATCCAACAGCAATGGAATCAGGAAGGAGGAGTTGCCTAGCAGAAGTCCGTGGAAAAATATTAGGATTGCCTTAAAGTATGGAAAATAATACTGAAGAATATAAAAGATGACAGTTGTCCTTTCTATGAATTTTTAAACTCTCCTGTATGTATTCTATTGCCCCCCCCATTAATTCCCAGAGGATCATTCCAAGCCCCTTTCAGGACCTGCAGTAGCTCAGGCATCACCCATGTGGTGTTTCAGGCACAGGAACTTTTATCTGAATGTACACAGAAGGGCAAGGTACATGCTAGAGCTGCTCTGAGCACACAAACCAGGCAAGGCTCCTTTTCTACAAACCAGGAGGAAAGCTACCAACACACAAAGATTCTCCACAGTATATTTTTCATGAGATCTTTCCACTGAAAAGCCTCTGCAATTCTTTCCCACTAATGCAGACTGGGTAGTAAATGGAGAAAGATCTCTCCAGACACTTTCCCTTTAGATATCAAAAGGAAACATTAATCAAGGAAAAGATGGGAAATTATGACACCTAGCTGCTAAAGTTCAGCCCCAGCGGCCAGCTCGGAGCTGATCACAGGGTACAGGTGACTATCCATCAAATGACCTATCATAACACACATTAAAATGTCTGGGTTAATCAGGACAGTAGCCAAGAACAATATTATTCTGCTGACTTTCATAACAGCAGGTACAAAAGCAATCCCCTTGAAACACCAGTCGGCATTCACAACTAAATTTGGTTAACTAAACAGAATTCCAAATATGACTTAAACCAAATTATACCATCTCCTCCCTGCACACCAAGTACAGGATGAGGGATGCTTTGTACAAAGTAAAGAGGATATTACAGCTGCAGAGTTTTTAGGTCTGAGCTGGAAAATGCACAGAAATCTGAGCTTAACGTTTGGGTTGCTATGTGTAATTGCATCAAAAAGCAGAAAGTGAGATTGAAGGTTACTTTATCACAACCTGATAGTGAAGTGGAATCAGTTGTAATTATGGTTATGATTACTTTGCAAAATACTTTAATGTGGATGAGGAAGACAATCTTTATGGGGCTATTATAAATTGCACCACTTACTCACTAGAAAAAGACCAGTGTGACTTTGTGCTCTGCCCACGTTGAACTCAGCAGGAGGAAATGATAAAACCCTTTTATTGTTACCAGTAAAGACACCTCACATCTGTGGGATTGCTTCCTCCCGAGGATCTCCGAGCCATTTCTCCCAAGCCTTGGTGATCACAGAGTGGCCCAGCTGGGCAGGTGTTTATCCTCAGCAGCCCAAGGAGGTGAGGCACAGAGCTGTGTGACTCAGGCACACACAGGATGTCATTAATCAGGGCCAGCTTAATCAGGCCCCAGCCCGAGGCATTAATCAGAGCTCTGCACTTGCCCGTTTCTCCCCAGCTCTGGACCAGGGGCTCCTCATCTTTCCCACACCCAAAACTCTTAACTGGGTCCCCGTTGTGCACTGAGTGGATCTGTGCCTGTTGGTGGAGTTTCCAGGGGGGAAAATGCAGGTTTTTTTCAGTTTGCAGGTGAGTGGGTAACACTGCCAGGGAGAAAAGGCACACAACTGGTGTCACCAGCTCACAAGTGACTCACAGGCACTGACCCAGAGCCAGTACCACCAGGCCAGCTCAGCACCCAGATAGTCCTAAAGGAAGAGATTTTATTAATATTTTATTTTCTGGGGGGGAAATTGTGCCTGTGGCAGAGCAAGTCAGTGGGAACAATGAGTGTGGGCCTGGGCTCAGTGCTGAACTCAGTGTCTGGAGCAGGTTTTTCAGGCATGTGCTTGAAGGTTTTACTGGAGAAAACCTAAAAATACTCTGTTTCAGTAAAACTTATTTATAAGCACCTAGCTGGTAAGGATTTTTTTTCTGCCAGCATGTGAACTAATTTATGATCTATAAAAGTAACAACTATAAGCACGATAAATTACTTATTTATTCTACAAAATCAAATCACCTTATCAATGAGTACTCTCACTGCCACTGATGTATGCATTTCTCCTGCTCTTTACTTGGAGTGGTTTTGTGGAAAGGATCATTATATAATTAAATGGCTGTAGACAGAGATGTGTGCTCAGTGCCACAGCAAGCTCCGGCAGAGGGACATTGCATTTACTTATGTCAGTTAGTGGAAGGAAATTTCCCAGCTTTGCATCAAAAAAGTAAAAAAGAAAAATTTTAAAAAATCTTTGTCAGGCAGATGATGGATTGTTCTAACACTATACAATGAAAGAAGAGCTGGAGATACATTGCATACAATGGCTTCGGTTCAGAAGAGTCTGCAGCAACAAGCACAATAATGGAACTTTTAAGTTCTATATCTGTAAACCAAGTGGAAAGCGGAGAAACCTTCCATCTCAGATGGATAAACTGTTTACCTAAACAGAAGGAAACACCTCTAATTCTCATAAACGGCAATGCAGAGGTCACAAGCTGATAGCCCAGGATATGGATGAGGACAAAATGACGGTGCCCTGCCCCAAGCATGGCTCGTGCAGCCCTGAGCAAACAGCCTGGGCTGCCTCCTGCTCCCTCGGAGCCCAGCCACAACTCCTGAAGCACAGACTGATTTCCATGGGGTGCTTTCCACTCTCAGAAACAGGATCTAGGTATGATTCATAACGAGATGTCCAAAGCGATTTCCGAAGATGCTCCAGATGGCACAGGCTGGGGCCGAGCCCGTGGGGCCGGCCAGGCTGGGGAAGCACAGGAGGGAAATGTGACACACACACAGCCCCAGCCATGTCCCCGTGCCAGCTCAGCCCTTGGCAGGGCCAGATCCTGTCACCCAGCCCCACACCAGAGCCACCATCCATCACCCAGCGCTCACACCTGGAGCTGGGAGGGAAGAACCCGTCCTGTGCTAACTGGGAGCAGGGAAGGGTGGTGGCTTTCTCTCCAGTTTCTCTGACAGTGTCTGCATGGCATTAAGTACATTCTTTTCTCTAGCCTGATTTTCCCATCTGGGAAGAGGCAAGGGGGGATAAGACTTAATTTTGTGAGCGTGTTAGGAAACATAACACTTTTATGTGTATGCAGTAATTTGAGATCCCAGGGTAACAGTGCAGAGAATTATTATTATTATGACAGAAGGCATTTTTACTTCTAATGCAGAAAGAAAACAAATAACAAGAGAGTGAGCTTGGAAATCTAACATTCATTTTATTTTTATTTTTAAACTTTCTAATTTTTCAATAATTGAGACCACAGATGTTCATTTCCACCTATGCAACAAGCCAGTTTCAACCCCTCCTGAACACTGATTGCCAGGGAAGAAAGAATATACTAAGCAAAAACAAAGACAAAATATTAAAATAATAATAAAAATAAGTTGATACTTCTGTAATTTGCAATTATTTTCTCAAACCAGCCAGAATGAGGAGAAGCATTTGACAGTGTCTGGGCTCAAAGCCATGGACAGTATCCACTGCTTAGTGTTGTATAATTTACAAACTCCTGTTCTTTCAACAACTCTTCAGAAAATGAGATTGTTAAGTAAATATATAGCAGAAAAACAACTTAGGAGAACACAGCAACTCCTTTATATCATTCAAAAGGTGGTGGCCTCTGTGAGAGAAAACCATTTGCTGCAGTCTGCCAGAGCTAGAAGAACATCAAACAAACCAAACAACATGAAAGCTATGAAAAAAATTTGCATGCCTTTTTGCCCAGGAACCTCCTCTGCTGTGGCATGTGATACAGAGATAGGTCCTCACACGCATCTGCCATCCAGGGACACAGATTTCATGTGGCTCCCCTGGGCCCTGACAATATCTCATTACAAAGGTGACAGTAGTTGGGAAATGCATTGGAGAAAGGTGTGTTCGTGCTGCTGAAGCTGCTCGTGCTACTGGGCTACAACTTGCTGGTTATTCTGGAGATTTTATTCATCAGTCAGAAAAGAACTCCCAAATCAATGGTCCAAAACTTGGCTCTTGGGGGCAAGAGTGGTTGCACCCCACCACCCCCAGGGAACGAGGCTGGAGCAGAGCAGTGGGATGAGTGTGTTACCTTTGCCACAGCTGGGTCAGGAAACTTAAGAAATTGCTCCTTTATTAAACATATTAGAGACTCAGCCTTGTTTGCCTACTGATATCCTTGAAGGAAGGGAATACAAAGATGAGGGTGTGAATGCTATCTGCTATATCACCACTTTCAGGCTGCTAGGACAGTTTTATTTGCTTTATAGTAATTCATTGCCAACTTCACACATAAAAGTTAAACACGCTTCTTAAATGATAACACTCAAAAGACAGTTTTCAGAAGGACAAAAAAAAAAAAAAAAATACCCACCAGAAGGCAAATCTCTACTTAAAAGGGGTTAGGTGGAGGTTACAGAAAAGTGTTCCCAGGTTTGTTTTTCCTTCCCAGGTTTATTTCTCCTGGCTGTTCCAGTAAATGGGGTGACCTTGGCCACACAAGGGACACAACAGCTTTGCCTTAGCAGAGCTTGGGGTGGGATAAGCACCCAAAAAGATGTCCCATGCAGGGTAGGACTAAGCAGGAGCTCATCTCCCTCTCCCTGTAGGGCAGCTGTGGCCTCCGAGGGCTGTTCCTGTGCTCATCCCAACCTCCTCACGCTCCTCCCTGCTCCCCACTTTGCCCCACCCAAGCACATGGCAAGAGCCTTAATGCCAGCAGGCTCCAGACCAGCCTGTAAACGCTCTGTTTTCTCTAGTGGTGGCAAGAACAGCTTAAAAAAGCTTTGCTTAAATGGAGTTATGAAAATATCAGCCACTGATCCAGAAGTTCTCAACAATCCAGTGATGCAAGGTCATTCCTAATTGCCTCCATCTTTCCTATTCTCTCTCCAGAGAATAATTACCTCAAGAAACAAAGTCCTGGTTTATTTTACTAAGATCCAGAAATTCCCTGCTTTTATAACAACAAGCAACTCCCCTCTTCTTCCGCTTTGGACTAAGGAGAATATTACCACTGTCAGTTAAATGCAGGGGAACTGTTAACCCTTAACATTCACGTGGTGAAAAAATAAACTGCAGAAATAATCACCTTGTGTTTAGAATTTCAATACTGTTAAAAAAATAGTTCGTTTTGCTTGTTTGTAAATGGGAAAAAACAAGACTGTGCTTCAAAAGCATTTGTTTTGTACATTAGCCAGAATAAAAACTCCCCTGGAATTGTTGTCTTAGAGCAAGGAACAGCATTTCAAACTTCTCTTCTGATTTTTCAATTTCAAAAGCAAGAGGGATTATGTTAAAGCAGCCTAAACACTCAGGTTTAGACAGCAGAGCTACACCACTCAATCACTATGCTGGGCTCATGAGAAATTTGAAGATTGGGTAGTAAGTGAAAAGTGGAATTTTAGATTTGGTCCTACAGTCCAGAGTGACTCAATTAACTGAGTTCTCACTATTGTCACAGAATCATTATTACTATTGTATTGCAGAGCTGCAGTGTTAACTATTCAACTAAACTTTATATTGGGCCAAAGCAAACCTCACACAATCTTTTTAAGAACAGCTTGGGAACAACCTGCAAAGACAGTTTCCCCCAGCAGAAAGGATCAGAGAATTGCTAAGATTGGAAACGCCTTCTAAGGTCAGTGAGTCCAGCCATTAACCCAACACTAAACCACGTCCCCAAGTGCCACATCTACACGTCTTTTATATCCCTCCAGGGATGGTGATGCAACTACTTCCCTGGACAGCCTGTCCCAGTGATACCCTTCAGCAGCTTTTTGATCTGCTCAGCTGTGGTTTTGTGTCAGTCCAGCCACCGGAGGAAGTGGCTTTGCACCTCCAGCTCCAGCCTGGATTTGGACAAAAAGTGACAGAAAGCTATAAAAAAAAAGTTTTATAATCATTTCTGACAGGGCCAGGAAGTGCCAGAATCTCAGGAGAATGTCTGGTGCTTGTCTTCACTATAATAGTGCTGAACAGGGGCCTGAGATACAGGTGCAAAGAAATCCTGAAACTCCAGGAAAATCAAAGGGAGAGTTTAACTGAGAGAGGTTTTTCCTGTTCCTTTGAATAAACTCAGTTGCAAATTAATTTTTTCTTTTTCTCAGCTACTCAATTTGCAATGCAATTTTGCAGACTCTGCAAGTTATTTCAGGTAGGCCACCATACTCTTAGTGGTCTGCCCAAAAAGAAACCAAAGTGAATCTTTGGAGCTTATTCATTGCCTGGACAAGTTTCCCATTCATAAAAGTCCCACGAGAGGCTTCAGCAATGAGGATTTGAAGGAAACAGATACACTCTGATCAAAACCACGAGATCCTGAGGAAATCTTATTTTTAGAGGTAAAAATGATAATAAAAATCAACCAAAGATTAAATTTCAAAAGCATAAATAAAAATAAAAACTCTTCTATTTCAGTCTGAAAGTCTATATTAACAACAGACTATCTACTTCTCATCTTAACATGAGTTGATATAAATTATGTTTAGCAAGAGAAAAGGTAACAGTTGATTTAAGAATAAAAGACAAAGCAAAGCATCTCCCTCTGTGGTGTTTAGTGCCCTTTTGGTCAGTCCCTCTCCTTCCTTAGGCAGAATGAACAGACTGGAAAAAGAATTTGTTAGCCTGAATCACCAGTGTTGTTTGGAAGATTTTGACCCAAATACTGCTCTTATTTCCAGGAGAAGCTCTCACTTGACACTACAAGCCCTTCTTCTGCTCCAGGCACCTTTCTGGTTTCTGGGCTATGATGTTTTCTTCCCTTCTTTTCTCAATCTGCTTAATGTCATCCCTCCTGTAAATCCACTTGGCAATTCTGAAGCATAATCACTATGGTATAAAAGTACTTTTAAGGGTAATTCCTCTGTCACCTGCCATCAGAACAAACTATTTTCTGTTTCATGCCTAAGCACTGGCTAAGCACCTCTGTGCTGTGCCCCTCTCCAGGGCATTCATAGATCCCAAGGGAATAATGGCACAACACAGCAGTTGATATCACAAATTAGCTCTGCCCCAGGTGAGGAAGAAGAGAGTTCATTATGTTGGTCACCAATCACTGCAGCCAGCTATTCATGACAGCTTTTATTAACAGTAACCTTCTCTTTCTTTTGCTTATGACTTTATCACAATGCCTCTTTCCAAGGTAACACCTTCCATGCGTAACCTGAAGCCAGAGAAACATTTTTCCAAAAAAAATTTGATAACAGACTTCATCAACTGATTTGCAGGTTGGACAACTGTTTTAAAAACCCTTTGCATCATGTGTCTGGAAGAAATGGTGTAAGGTCAAGGTTTGGAAGGTGAGGTTGTGTTCATTCCTACAATGGGAGATCAGAGAAACTAAGAGTGGGATAGTGAACATGAAAATTTCAGAGCTTGGTAGAGATATTAATGATTTTAGGAAGGCAGCACCAAGTAAGACAGGCAAGAATTAAGTTTAGACTGGAAGACCAGAGAGCACACACATGCACAGAAAATCTGACAGGTGCAGGGACCTGCAGGAAGGAGGGAACTTGCTCCCTTGGTTCAACCTTCCTTTTCAGCCTCACAACTCCCTGCAATTCCACAGTGATGATTCCCTCCAGAAAGAAATCAAGAGGACACAATAAGTCCCTGATTCAGCTCCATCTCTCTATGCAAAATTACTGGGGAGAAGCATGCAATTATCCATTAGCAATATGGACCTGTTGAACTGGCTGTGCTATTTTCTAGAGAAATCATGCTGTTTTTTGAAAATGAATGGTTTTTTTTCTTCTCACAGCTAGATGTACTGCTCTGATATCATGGAGAATATTTCTACTGCCTGAGTTTGGGACAGGAGACAGTTGGTAGAAAATGCCTAAAATGCTTTAACCACTTCTATCTCAATGTCCCACAGATTTACAAGGACTGATGGGGTGGTGACCACCCAGCTGTCTGGCAGAGTAGGTGACCCACCTCTCTCAACATGCAGGGAAATTGGTATTCACAGAAATTTCCATCATGCTGGGATGGTCTCACATATGTAGCAACACCACAAGTACTGTTACTTGCAGAGAATATTTTTTTCCCCAAGTATTGAGCAAGATTATGACCCAGAGTGAGTCAGCAGGTGGAAGCGTGATAGGGACACTCCCAAGGACGTCCTGAAGACGAGGCAAAGGTTAGTGGAACAGACCTACATTGTCATTCCCATCTGAGACAAGGGGTTTATCTGTGTAAACCACATATTATTACTCCCAATTAACAGCATCACCTCTTTGGCTGGAAATCATTTTATCGTATCTGCAGATAACGCAAACACTGGCGCACCTTTCCCAGGAACATCACCTTCCTGGAGGTGGCTGCATTCTCCTTGCCAGATGAGCAAATTCAAGTGTCTGCTGCAAAGCTGATTGCCTGTGTGCAAATAATCCTGACCAGCTTCTGCCCAATCTGCATTTGGAAATTATTATTTTATTATTAACAAACATGAAGGTCAAAAAATTCGTTTAGATAAGTCTGCTTTTCTGGGTTAGTCAATCTTCAAGCCAGGAAACACCATCACTGATCTAATGGTCTTTTATGATTTCCTGAGGGAGCCTTTTATCACAGTTAGAGTTTGTGAAAGACAGAGGACTTTCTACCTTCTGATATAAAATGATAATGAGTATTCAATGCAAGCCTCGGCCTGTTTAAACTAGGTGGAAGCAGCACATCATCTGCCCATCTACTTTTTTCCTATTGTTTGAATTTTGGAAGCATGTATCAAGCTTTTCTCACTGAATATAAGAAAGTTTCTGCACTTTGTGTGACCCTGCTGAACCCTGCAACACTGACTTCTCAACACCCCTGCTGAAAAAAAGCCACTAAATCTTACAAACTATCTCTTTGTTGTCTCTTGCTTTTTCCCAGCCCCTCCTTCCAATCTTACCCAGCCAGCTGAGCTGCACTTTTCACCTCCTCTGTTGACATGAAATGAAGTAATCACATTTATTTGAATATTCACTACAGATCTTGTCATCATCTCAGTTTATTAGCCAAGAAGATAGTGTTTCAAGAGCAAGTCTTAAAACTTTACAACATGGATCCACTCACTGGCTAAAAGCAAAATAAGTGAATTAAAACCTCAATTCATAAAGCAAATAAATGTCATGTAGACACACCACTGAAATCAAGCCATGAAAGCTAATGAGCCTGCAAAACAGAAGGACAGAGCCTGGAAAAGGCCCTAAAGACATCCCCAAAGAGTCCCAGGTAGCTTTGCAAGGATGCTGCCTCAGCCAGTCCCTCTGCAGAGCTTGGTTCACTCATCCACCACAGGGGAATGGGGAAATCCACAGGCATGAATGAGAGCACATCCTGCTACAGGCAAAAAGGCTTGGGAAATATATGCTACCATTGTATTTAGGTACACATGGTTGTAAAAAAAAAAAAAAAAAACCAAAAAAAAAAACCAAAACACAAAGAAATAGCTACATCTTTTGGGGTGTAGTGAGTGCTGTGCTATGGTTTACACATTTTCTGTTTTCCACTGCCATGTTACTGATATTGGGATGTAAAAATCACTAAATCACTGTGCTTGCCTAAATACACAAAAAAGAGAGGCAGATATAGAACTTGAATGCTTCCTTTGTTGTACAGGCAAAATACACAGTACACACACTCTACATAGTACAGTCTGAAATTGTGGACTTTAATTTCTACAAATAATTTACAATCTACATAAGAAATGATGGATCCCATCCTTGGGTGAAATATTGCTAACTCTGGCAGTCCCATTCAGTGGAACATCTGCACTGAATGAAGGCTACCCCTGAAAGAAGAAGAGATTTAAAGCAAGCAAGAAAAACCAAATTTTAAGCACCTTTGGAAGAGCACAGGGTCGTGACCTTGATATGTATCTGTTCTAAGGACAGAGAAGTGAGTCTTTAAGTCTGTCACTAAAGCACTTTCCTCAATTTTTAAATTTATTGGGGAGTTGTTAAGATAAGGACAGGGAGCATGATGAGAGGCAGGGTCCATTCCTCTAATAAAAGAAGTGAGAGTGTCTTGCCAGCTGCTCTCTGTGTAATATTTACACAAGACCTGAGCAGAATTTGAATCTACAAGATCATTTCTGGAGTTTCCAAGTGATTCTGGGGCCAAAACACTTCTTTCAAATGAAGACTGGTGGAATCAAGGCTCCAAGATCCAGACACCACAGAAGATTAGGGATGCTGTGAGCCCTCCCAGAAAGAGGAAAAAAAGTTGAAGGCCTGTTGACAGATGACTGTGAAAGAAGAGATTGTTTTCCTTCTAGAAAAATGGCATTGAAAACAGATTTTTAAAACTGTTTGGACTGCTGTATCTTGTCGAAGTCTACAGTCCATGATGAAACTCCAGTTCTGTCCTGTTATTCTAAAAATCTGCTCTAAAATCACAGGTCTGAAAGTGCACATGATAGACCACATAAATTGTTTGTCTCTTATAAAATCTCAAAAGGTTTTCCAGTTTCATCTTTTGAGGTATTAATCTTTTAAAAGCATGTTCAGATTATACTCATTTGATTTTAGTCAGATTGGGCTCTGAAATAAATGGGCTGTGCACACACACTAACACATGTGGAATTCCTTTTCAGTAATCCTCAAAGAGGCTTTTGATTTTACCTCTGATTCATCAAAAAAAAAAAAAAAAAAAAAAAAAAAGAAAGAAAAAGCACCAGTGAGCAAGTGAGATGTGCACAGGGATTTAGATGGCTCCAAGGTCACCACATACATTTACATAGGAAACACATGGCTATGGGAAAAGTCTCCACTGTAAAATGGGATCCTTGAGGTGTTTTCACAGAATCTGACTCTCAAACAGATAAAAATCCCATGAATCAAAGGCCAGTTGGAGAGAAATGGAAGCTGAATTAATAAGGCAGCTGATCAGCAGCTTAACAACACCGTCCCAGAGGCAAATCCACAGCCCACAGCTCTGGGGACTGATCCCACCAGGGCCAGCAGGGGCTGGGTGGCAGCCAGGGGAAAATCCTCATCCTCCTTCCAGCACTGTGGCCACCCTTGAGGATGAAAAAGAGGCAAAGTGGGCTGTGGGGCAGCAACCACCGAGATGTAGGGCAGCTCTGTGTACTCTTCCAGGAGGAATCCTTTAGCAGATGCATAGAGCAGGCAGGTATGGGAGGAGCTGGAGGAGGAATTTCTGCTCCTGGACAAGTCCCAGTCTCACCTGGAGCCATGAGAGGGGTCCTGGGCTGAGCATGGGGTTGGGGACACTTTGATCCCACAGCTCTGGGAAAGCAGGACATCTCCTGTGCCCCAGTGCAGAGCTGTGCCCTGCCCGTGCTGCCATTCACCCCTGAGAATAAGGGGAAAGCTCCAGCTATTGTCCAGGTCCTGAAAGTCTTTTATGAGAGAAGAATAAGCCTGAAATGCAACAGCTTTTTTGGTGAAGGAAGCTTCACGTGACTCATCCATCACAAGCTTTATTATTGCTTCAGACCCTTCTGCAGGTTTACAACCAGATGTTTTAGGGACCTCGCATTTTCCCCGTGAAATATCCCCTGCACCATGTTTAGAGCTGACAGGCAGGTGGTTGTAAAGTCAACCATAACAGTCAGGGCTGGCAAGTTTTGCCTCAACATGATAAAAAAAAAAAAAAAAAGTCCATTATTAGTATTTTGTGATTAATGATTGTATATTGTAAATGCACATTAATAAGTATAATATACTCTCAGTATTTTATTGCTGCTTTTATGATGTGACAGGCAAAGCTATGAGAGCATATTTAATGCACTCACACGCCCATATTGTGTGTGTAATTTACACAGACTGTAGAGATGGCTTAAAATGCATCTAAAAAGGACACAACCAAGGTTGGTAGGACTCCAACATAACACAAATTTTTCCTTATGGTTGCACCTTCTACAGGAAGATTTTTGTCTTCTTCATAATCTCTAAATTTCTGCAACTTAGCACAACTGAGGAAGGCAAAATTAGGGAAAATAAAAAGTTGGAAATGTAGTCTTGTGAAAAACTGCAAACTTTGAAGAGATTATTGCAGCTCAATGCAGAGGGGAAAGGGAAATGCTGTGAGGTATCAGAATTAGTGTCTTGTCCCAGGAGTAGAACCAGCAGAATTTAAAATTGCTCCAAGTTCCTTAAAGTTCTCACGTTGCTGAGCTCAGACACAGATGCAGCATTTGGCAACCTGCACTCTCCTGACCGGCCACCACCTGCAGCCAAGGCTTGGGGAGATAAAGCAGCAAACAGGTCCATTGCATCAACCAACCCCTCCTCATTAATTATCAACTTCCCTGGCTCTCAGTCAGGCCTCCAGCAGTGCAGCAGCTCCTGCAGAAGGGGAGGTGCACTGGTGGTCTCTGGAGGATGCTGGCTGGAGCTGAGGCTCCTGCAGCCCCTGGGAGGGATGTTCTGTACACCAGCGCCTTCTGCCTTCAGAGCACCTTTCTGAGCAAGGACCAGCTCTCAGCCAGGCTCCTCAAGCTATTTTGTCCAGCATTTACCTTCCACTTTCATTGCTCCCAATTGTTTCATGTGAGAAAAAATTACCCTTCCTCAATATGTCAAAATACATCATCATAATTCATTGACACACGGTTAAAAGGAAAAAAGTGTTTCAGACATCTGGATAAATGCGCATGTGTGTGCAAATAGGGCACCCTGGGCAACTGCATTTGTTAGCAGCAATTTGCAGGGGCAAATTCCTGACTGTAGGAGCAGCAGAGACAGCCACAGACAAATAGGCTTCTGGGTCAAATTCCCTGAGCTGCAGAAATATTTGTTTGCAGCTTATCAGCGTCCTATTGGGGTTCCTCCTGTTCAAAGATAGGTGTTAAGAAAGCAAAAACACCTGAGGGCAAACTAAACAGAAAAAAATTTAAAAATAGAAGGTGCCATGGAAGCCCTTACTCAGATTGGGACTAAGTAGTTTAGAGAGATTTTATCTTAGAGAGGTCTTTCCCAAGAATAAAGATGATGTGAGCTCAGAGGCCACAACCTATATGCTACAATAAAATAGACAAGGTGGTCTACTAATAAATGCTAACAAATGCAACTTTTTTCTCTTATATTAAGCTTTTCAGAGTTTTCCTGCCTTTTAAAGACAATGTTTTTCATGAGTGGAGTGGAACAGCTCACATGTGGATACAGAATTGTGGATCCAGGATCTGGTGTTGTTGTGAAAGGTGTGCCCTTCATTCAGCAGGGCTCGTGCCTGCAGCAGCTCCCAAGCTCAGCCCCAGCATGGTAAACTCACCCTCACTACAAATTTGGAGCATTCCAAATGATGAAAAAAGCATTCATATAACCTGATCTCTGACACATTTGTCTTCAAAAGGAGGAAAAGACCCCCTCCTTACACGGCATGTTCTCTCCAAGAACTTATATTTCAATCAAGTTTTACATTAATAATTCAGTCAATCACACAAAAACCCCAAGCCCCCAATGCATCCTTTGATTACAGATGAAAAAACATGTGTACAAGAGCCACATTTTCAGATGTAGCCTCCTTCAGTGGGATTTATTTCTCCAGCCAGCAGAGCTGGCTTGGCCAGCAGCGTGACCCCGGCTGCTCTGGGTTACAGTCCCTGCAGGAGTCGGATACTCAGCTCTGCTAAAAAACATCACGTGCAAGAACTTGGTGGCAACTTCTGAAAACTTGAGCTCAAGGGACTTGTGCTATAGCATGCAGAGGAGATGAGGGATAGGGCGTTTTTATCTTAAACCTGTTGTAAAATGTGTTTATAATCACACAGGAGCAGCTCATTTGTTTCCAAAGGAGGTGATTATCCAGGTCAGTGGAGGATTTTACTGTTCAGCTAGGAAGGATGAGCTTGCACAAACTAAACCCAGCTTTGATACAAATACAAAAAAGCTTTTGGGTTTGTTTTTTCTTTTTTTCCTTTAATACATAGGTAATTCCTCTCTACTCCAATCCAATTGGAATAACATGACTGGAGTAATTTTCTACTGAATTGGTTGTATTCAACAGGACTGCCTTGTTAGTGACTAGAGAAAATAGGAGTAAAAATTAAATAATAATTAGTACAGCTTGGATGCAAGAGCAAAATCTCGGGGACTGGGACCCTCTGGTGCTGCAGGTTTTGTCATTTCTTTGCACAGCAGAGCATCTGCCACCCTCACAAGTGACAACAGCCTCTGGATGAAGGTGCATCCCTGTGTTTCTTTCTGACACATATTTAACATTGTAACACCCCAAAAGCAGCCTCCTTCTTCATCCAGTTCACCTCAGAGACATGTTGGCTTCAAAGCACAGATGGGTCATTAACATATGACTGTTGCTGGGCATAAATAACCCAAAAAATACCTAACACAGCTGGAGTCGAGCACATTCTGAAACACTGAAAACAAAAGAGGCAAACTTATCCACCCCATAATTTCTGCAGTCAATGGAGGCTGCTGAGCAGCACTGAGAATTGGGCTGCCTGCTCAGACACAGAAAAATAGAGTTTATAAATTTAACACCCTTAGGTAGCAAGTTTGAAACTGGTCATTTTAATCCCCCTACATTCTGTTTCTTTCACTGCTCTACATTTAAATGCTGCAAATGCCACTGCACCACACTTTGATGATGGGAAATAGAATATCTGTGAAGTGCCTTGGAAACATCAGCTGGAAGATGCTGTAAGAGAGAAAAGCTCTACCCTCATTTTCCAAGGAAAGAATTCCAAATTTCAGGCAATTTTCCCAGTCATGCCGTTTTATGCAACGTGCCACTGGAAAACATTTTGTGCCATACCAAAATACTTTTCCTTGGGATTGTTTTAACACAGCACCAGCCTTAAGCTCTCATGAAATGAAGGCTTGCCCTGTTTCCTACACAGTGTGTGTGACCCACCCAGCTGTCCCCCCTCATTTGAGCAGTTTGCTGTTCCCCCACAGGTGACGATCAGCAGCCACCAGGGAGCAGCTGGAATTCCAGTGCAACCCTCCCTGCTCCCAGCCAGGTGCAGGAACCCATCCTTCCACAAAAATCTTGTCATAACATTTCCTGAGTGCAACCTGGCCATCATCTGGGGAGAACAGTGTGAAGTCACAGAGGCAGTGTTACCTCTAAAATGTGGGAAATATTGATAAGGGCCATATTTCTTCATCACATAAAAAAAAAAAAAAAGAGAGATCCCACCAAGAGGTACATCACTAGTTAACTGGATAACCACATTCCAAGGTACAAAGTGTGAAGCTCACAAAACCCCACTGTTTTCTATACATTGTAGAGAGACACGTGTATAACATCAGAGGTCAGTTTGTCATGGCTTAGAAGGAGCTCCATCAAACATACATTTAATTTCCTCAGCAGTTTGTTGACACTGACTATTTCAGTCTCAATTAAATGACTGACCAGACGGTTTTGCCATAGAGATGGGCAGTGGATGGGAATGAACTCTGACCCATTTAAATTAAGTCTAATATTTATTGTTCCAGGCCAACAATGGTCTGGGGAAGCACTGCCTTTGACCTGCTGGGTACATACAATCATGTACATAAAGGAGCTATACAAAATAGAGCCTAGATTGTTTAAAACATAAGCCAGTCCCTCTGAGGTTAGTGATTCATATCATGGAAGTTTAAATCTTAGATAGATTTCATCTATAGATAGGAAAAGAAATTTAGTGAATAACTTTATAAATTAGACTCTATAAGGGTAATTATGAAGACATATGTATTTTTTAGCAGCTTTTCATCAGGGAAAATTAACTTGGCCTTGATCCCACCTTTATTTTATTTCCATCTCCTACCAAAAGCATTTAGAAGAAAAGAATCCTTTCTTGCCTTTTTCTTTGGTTAAACAGGCAATAAAATCAGCATTTTCATGCATGCACGCTGGACCTTTGCTTGCTACGAAAACCCTCTTAATTTCTGGATGCAAACAGGTAATGCTGGACACAAACAGCAGAATCCCAAGTCTGACACTGGTCTGAAAGGGCTTTTTTCTCCTCTTGGAACTGCACCAACACGCTGTGAGCCATAAGGCAAACTGCAGAGAACCTATAATGCTATATTAAATCTTTGCAATGCTGCATTTCTCATGGTCACAATAAGTTTGATAAGATTAGAAAATAAATTGGCCTGTGGTACCTGTGCACCATCAAAGAACACAAAATGGCTCCACTGTACATTGGTACTAAAAAATATTAAATAAATTCCCCTGACCTAATTTTTTTAATGTTCTCATAGCTGGCATTACATACGTATACACACACGGGCACATTTTTCACATATTTAACCAGTAATAACTTTTATCACCACAATTTTGCTATTGATTGCTTCTCTAACAGTGAAATGCATCACAAACAGAAATGAATGAAGCTGTCGGGAAGAAAGTTCCATAGTAGCTTTACTGTCAGTTCCCATCATAAATAACCATGACATCATATGAGTCTTATCTACGGGTTGCTCTTACTGATCAATGGCATCACTCTAGTAGTGTAAATAGCTTCTAATGTCCCATCTTCCACCTTCAAATAGATTCTGATTATTTATGATGGCTGTTAGGTTACAAGTCTGAGCTGCGGTTTGGATTTATTTTCTACTTACAGCTGCTGTGGATTTCAGGTTAGATAGGATTATTTTTTAGTTAAGATGATGAAATGGGATAGACTTGTCATGGAGCCTAGAAAAACCTTCATCTCATTTACTCTCTGTAGCAATTTGACTGTGAATCCAAAGACCTTAAAGGCTTTTCATTAAATAATTCAGAATGTTAAAACAGAGAGTGCTGGTTACTTTTGCCAGGTTCAGAGCAGCCTAATCAATTTACAGTTAAAAAGAAAAGGAATAATATTTTTCCTTGTTACTAAACTGCAAAGAAGTTTCATTATGTGCAGAACTGTATAACACAGCCTTACAAAATTGTCACGAAAATGTAACAGCCAACAGAAAAATCTGCTTGTCAGCTTTTCCCATGGTGATCATGAAAAAACTAATGATGTTTCACTCACTCACTCAACAAAAACTATTCACCCCCAGGCTAGTCGATATTTGGAAGGATGATATAATCTCTATATTTCTTATTATAATGAAAGTCATGTCTGCCTGAATACAGAGCTCTAGACATTTATTTTTTTTAATATCTATTGCATTCTCATACCCCAAAAATGGATCTTGTAATTGAGAACTGGGACAGACAGAACAACAGCACACTGAGAAACAAACACACATAGGTTCCCACTTGCCACAACAGATTAGGGGGGTCAATGCCACATTAACCAATTCATTATTCAAATTTCCAGAGTCAAGTTCCTCTCTTGCATTACATTTAGCAAGTGCACCAAGTTGAGAGGCATCCTTCAGAGAACGGGCCATTTTTTCCCAGCATCAACAATAATTAATAAATGGTTAGTGTTGTCCAGCACATTTCTCTAAAGAAAACACCCTAATGACACTGAGGGGGAAATCAATAAGGATAAAAATGCAGTGGTGATAAATATTCTGCCACTCTTATCCTTTGGTGACCTTCTGAAGGGCTTCAGATTTAAAGACTCATCCCACTACAGTCTTTTATTCCCCTCTTTACCATAATTCATCAGTTAATATATAACTCTGAGCTGATTACAACTTATCTGTAAATGTCTTTTATGCAACAGGAGTCCACAAGCCCCTCAGTGGAACAGACCTGGCACATTTTTTAGCTCTCCTTATGGCAATTTAGTTGCAAATGATAAAAAACTTGTGATGGTATTTGGTGTGATAACTGGACAATGCAAAGACCTTTGGGTTTGGCCTGAAAGAATCCAAAACATGCTCCAATCTTTGTATCTGGGTGACAAGCACTTATTTTTCCATCCAGTATTTCCTCCTTAAGATTGTTCTGTTTGGTGAAGAGCTGTTGTGCTCAGAACAGCGCACACCTCCAAGCACTACTTTGCCTCGATTAAAGAGTAACCACAGCACCAGAGGTCACCTGGAAATGGAAAGTCTTTAAAACACGCCAGCAAAATCACTGTCTGGACTGGAGGCTTTCAAAAGACAGTTTAGTAATTACCAATAAAACCCTGATGGCACCTTTCCAGTCTCTACTATTGTTTGAGCTTACAGAAGCACGCGGCGATACCTTCGTTTTCACGCGTCCCCTCTCCCACCCATGGCAGACTTTCCCCTTTTTTTTCTTTCCCAATGCGATAATCTGTTTCTTATGCCTTAGGTGAAGTTAAAACCTCAGCTGGGAGAAGGAGGGAATGTGGCTGCTGGGCGCTGACAATGGCTGTTTTGTCACCGCCAGGCGCTGGTGGCCATCGGGAAGCGTGGACGAGTCCAGCCACTTGATGCCAGGGTGGATGATTTATTGCCTGAGTGTCCTCAGTGGCAATTGGACCCCTTCCCGCTGTCACTCACGCCTTGCAAAGATTTGGTCCTAAAGAAGAGGTTCCCCCTGGTCTAAAGAGATTACAATGCTTGTCATAAAGTGTCTTTTAGTGGAGGGAAATGGGTATGAAAATGGGTAAAGAAAGGAAACAATTGGAAGAGGAGAGAAGATGGATGTTCTGTAACCTTTTCTCAGAGACCCGTTTCTCCTTCTTTTTCTCCTGTCTTTAGCAGGTTTTTGTTTTGGCTGATGACAATGCGTAATAGCCTGATAAATTGATTTTGTGAGTCCCCTTTCTCATCTCTTGAGAAGACACTAACTCGTTGGGACTTCAGAGGGCTCTCGGAGGCAGGAGACAACAATTAGTTTGTTGGGGATGTCAGAAAGGAGCTTCAAAGTTTTGCCAGGAAAAATCCTTTCTGACAGATCAGTGCTGACAACGTTGGCAGCTGCTAGGAAAAGTGGAGCTGGAAACTCCCTCTGACTCTCAGGAGCAGGGAAAAATTGCAGGACATTAACTCTGTACAGTGGGTTGGGCACTGGTGCTGTTGCTTTTCACTGAAGCATGTATGGCAATGACTAAAGCTTTCCACAGGATTAAAGAAGATTAAGAAACATTGAAAATCAAATTTTTTCTAGGCTTTTGGTCGTTTGGTTTCTTTTTTTTTTTTTTTTTTTTTACAAAACCTTAATACACAACCTTAAACATTTTTCACAAAATCAAGAAAGCTCATCATAACAAGATATGCTTCTGCTGAAATAGGAGGTCTTGACACTTGTTTTAAAAACTCATCCTAGAAAAAGTGGTCTATGTTTTAAAAGTGAAACTTCAAAATGCTCAATTTTTTTTTGCCTCTTGGAAAAACCAAGAAAATCCTTCATGACTTCCTGAAAGCACTCACACAATCAAAACTAGTTGCATTGAGGTATGTCTGTGTGCCTCCCAGTACAGGAAACCTCACAGAAGAGCTCTGCTTATAAAACTGCCTGAATCCAGCACATTTCTAAGATTTCTAAGCCTGGAAATAAAAATATCAGCCATTTCCTTGAGGAAGAAGCACTGGTCAGTCCAGGTTTGCTGAGAAGAAGCCACTAGAAGCAGTTTGTTGACAGATCACAGATCCAGAGGAAAGCTGTGTTTCACAGGTTTTGGGGAGGAGGATCTGACACCGAAACCTGGCAAAGGCTTTGTGAACTTCCACAAAAGAAGCTGGGGACAATTAGTCTCTATTAAATTGATAGGGTCATGTTACACAATACAACTGCATTCCAGGAGAAGGGCATTGCACGTGTTGATATGGGCTCTGCCACATCTCTTGGTTCCCTGATATACGTTAGGAGACACAAATATTTATGTTTTATTTCACCACAGTTAATATGGATTTTTGCTGTTAAGTGGAAGATACCTAATATTGTGCTTCTTGGTAAATTTTCACATAAACACATACTCTCCCCAGACTCCCCTGTGCCATGATTTTACTGGAGATCTCAAAGCAGAAGTAGCTTTTCTTGAAACATTTTGAGGAAAGATAAACTCTCAACATCAATATACCTATGTGATAAATCAATAAAAAAATATTTTATAAACTTTAGAAATATTTTATTTCTATCATCCTATACCATACATATATTTGATACAGTTTGATACCTACACACCTTATTGCTTCCTCTATTTATTTCCTTGATTAACTGCAGTGAGTTGGGAATAAGCCACATCCTGTCCGAACTGATCCTGCACAAAGAAAGCTTCCACTGAACAGAACTTATTTGGAAAGGAAGAGGAGGGATGAAGTGTATGGAGAAGGAACTAAACCAGACCTTTCAAACCTGGGGAGAAAAGGGCACGTTGTACATTCAGAAGTTACCGCCAATTTCACGAGAGTATAAATTGCTTTGCCGAAAATCTCTTTAGGTGCATTAATGCTGTGGTAAAGACACAGCTCTGGAGTAATAATTGCACAGTCATTTGCTGGCTTTTAAAATCACATCAGTCCGAATAATATCACCCAGGGTTATTAATCCTGCTAGAAGCAGTCTATTAATATCACACACAACAAAGGTTCAGCAGATCTTTAGACTAAAGCCCAGATTATTGGAAAGGTGAGACAAGTCTGGTGTGAGAGCTGCAGACAAAGTTAGGCCCAGCAGACATTTCTCAGTCCATTTCCTGTTTTCGGGCTTATTACTGGGAGGTGAAAAAGAATCAGGGTATGTGGGGAAAAAATGCCCTTCGAGTGGGAGAGAAAATATGTTTTTTTTCTTCCAAAGATACACTAGAACTCAATCAGGCTATTAATCAAATAGATAAAACTGGCACTTCAGTCCCTGCCACTGACAGAACTCTGTGCAGTAACAAAACCTTCTCAACACACCAGGAGACTCTTAAAATTCAAGCACTCTCAAACTTAGCAGCACCCCTGAGAGCCACAAATTGAGAGAAATTAATTCTGTGCCTCTGCACCCCTCATTACCAGGAGAGCTGAAGTAGGTCAAATGCAAGTTAATCTCTTAAATTCCACTTTTGTACACGGATGTTAAAGCAGCCATTACTTTTGCACTGGCAAATGTCTCCAGGCTAAAGTGCAGAACGTTAATAAACCATAACAGGTTGGTATTGAATATAATTCCAAGTAAATGTCTGAATTTTTTTTTTTTTTTAATTTTAGTGTCATCCCCTGAAATGCCCACCTCATGCATCACTGCAACAAGCATGTCTGAAATGTTTAGCTGCACCTAAACAACTATTTGTGATAAACATTTCATTCTTTTGGAATTAGTAAATGTGCATGAATGTTAAACAACTCATTTTTTTCATGCCAAACTTGAAACAGCAATGCCAAACTCAAGATGATGCCAGGAGAGAGGCAAACATGTCTTAAAGGAAACAAGTCCCTGCTGAATGATGTAATAACTCCCTTCACATAGCAATGCCTATGTCAAGAGATGTCTAGCAAAATTTAAATGTTCCAGCCCTCATTTCAGTACACATTATACAGAGGTGATCAGATGTGGATTTATAAGTGAGCAGATACCTTTGAAATCCAGTCTGGACTCTTTACTGACAAAACCCACCTAAACTGTATTTTTACTTTTTTTACTGATGCATCAGCCCTGAGAGCTCAGCTTTCAAACTGCTTTCCTAAGGAGCACACCATGGTGGGGAGAAACACAAGAAGCTGTGCTATTCCTGTTAAAACCAGTGGCAAAACTGTCTTGCTCTGGAGTCATGGTCTCAGCCTGTGCAAATGCATCCACACAAGTTATCATGTTCATCTCAGAGAGTTACTCCAATGGAATTGTGATTTTTAGGTCGTATACTCCATCAGACCTCGCACACAACTCCTGCTGATGCCAAAGGGAATTGCATGCATGGGAGGAGCCTGTTAGATTTTCTACAGTGGCTTCCCTTCTGCTAATTCATCCATGGGTGATTCCCTGCTGACAGCAGCAATTCCATGAAAAACAATATATTCCTGTCCCAAGCATTCCAGATTTACGTTATAAACCTTGGAGAGAGTCACATATCTTCAGGTCAAAGCCATACCTCAGTATGGACTGGCCATTGCACATTTCTCCCTGTTCCTAATGCATCTTCAGAAAACACCCTGATTGTCAGAAATTTTGGCTAACGATCTCCAGTGCCAGCCTAAGTTCAGTAGGTGTCTACAGATGGTGGAGAACTGACAAAGAGAAAGGAAAAAGGAAAAAAAAAAGGAAAAAGGAAAGGATTGGATTTTTGTATTGTGACATATACCGGTAGCTTTTTGAAATATTGTTTAATGAGTGCAATAAAATAATGCTGAAAATCTACTTCTACATCCAGCCTGCACATGCATGGGGAGCTGTAGATTTATTGCCATGATCATGTGTTAGACAGTTGTGTTGATTCCTCCATATCTTTAGAAGCAAGTAATAATGACAATTTTTGGAGGTAATAAAATTTCCTGTGTCTCTCGCATTAATGTGTTTCTATCACTGACTTCTTAGACGCATTTGGAAACAATCAAGTTCTTATTTTAAGGAGCCTTAAGATAAGGTATCTGTGAGCTCTGCACTTGGGGTAATTGATCACATTTGTTTCCTGTACGAAGGTTCGACTCCTCTTTCCCTTAAACTTGGCATGTTTCTCATTACCCCATGCCTTGTTAGCCCAGTAGAAATGTTCTGCCGTGGTGAGTGAAAACAGGACGATACTATTACAGACCACATCTAATCAGGGATGGCAGCCCTTCCCCATCTCCGGGACCCTCAGCACCCGGAATCTTCTCCACAGAGCCCTCCAAGGGAAGCAGGGGCATGCTGCTCTCCTGGCTGCTCCAGCAGCACTTCTAGCCTCCAGGCTGGAGTCCTACGTGGTGGTTCTGCTTCAGGGAGGGACCACAAGCTCCAGAAAAAGATAGGAAGTGCACTCAGTCTGTTTCTCCTTCTGATGATAAAAGTGTCAGCCTTAAATTCAGGAAGCATCTTTGCCTTAGTTGTGAAATGCCACATGGTAGCACTTGTCTGCGAGGGGTTTTTAATTTCACAATACAACAGGGTTTACTTAAAAGCAGCCCTGTTACTCACATAACATTAAAAAAAAAAAAAAAAAATAGCCATTAAACTTGCTCACAGCAAAAGAAAAAATTTAGTTTTTTTCATGGTCTGTCTTTACATTGGGTTTATTATGTTGGAGTGGATCATGCGCTGCTTATGTTAAAGGAAAGTCATGGCACTGCATCTACTTTTACCAGCAGAGAATTTGTCCTCATTTATTTTGATTGAAAAACTGCTGTTATGTTACATTGTAAACGGACTGGTCCTGTTGCATGAAAAATGTGCAGTGCTGTATTTTTAATTTCCTCTTCTTTGCATTCCTTCTCCCCCTTTCCTACCAACAGTCGAAACAAGAAAACTTGAGCATTTACCAGAAAGACAGAGAAGCAACTTTACCTCTAAACTCAAAGCCATGTTTGTACATGAACCAGCAGGGAGGATTTTAATCAGGCCTTGCTGGCTCTGAGAAATCACCTACGGACAGCACAGAACTGCTGCAGGAAGAGAGGCTGGGAGGAGGCAGGCTTTAGGGGCATTTCATTTGACTTGCTATAGACTTGTTTCTTGTAATATCTCATTTAAAGAGCCAGGGAGTTCTTACCTACTGAGAAAATAGCCTGTAACAGCCTTTAAAATTCCTGCAGCTGGCCGGGTTTGGTATTCCAAGGTAAAAGTCTCTTGCCACTGAGGGATCTACAGTGCTTTCACTAAGTGTTCTTATATTCAAAAACTAATGTTGAAGTTATTATTAGCAACTCTATCTTCATCTCACTGAAGTTAATATTCGGAGTTGGCTACCACTGAAATATTTCAGTTTAGCAGAAAGCAAATACTTCATTAGGGAAACGTTAAACCCAGTGAGGGATCATTACCAAGTCTAATTGATGGTAAAAAAATAAAACTACTAAATGGGAAAGAAAATCCTGTACTCCTAGTGAAAATAGATCTCACCAAGAAATGAAATGTTTCTCCTTTGAATTCCCTTCTTTTCTAAATATGCTTTTCATGCTGTATCTCTGCAGCTCACTGAAATCTACCTAATTTGTTCCCATGCTCTTTCTGGGCTGTCTTTCCTCTCTGACCATCTTGAGAACTTCACACATTGTCAACCTATCATAGGTGAAAGCTTTTGAAGATCTACTACTTTTCTCCAAGCCTAATAAGGTCAGTGACCTTTCAAGCTCTACTATTTCCTTTTCTATCATTAGCCTGATACAGGCATCAGCTACCTCTCAATTTTCTTCATCTCTTCAATGCCTCACTTCTTCCTTTGGACACTGTCTAATTAGGAACTTAATTTCCTCTTCCCTGATGGAGTTTTTGATAATAGAGAGATCCTATTCACCCCTGAATCACAGAGCAGCACTATGATTTCCTGCTCAGGGGTGTCTTCAGGTATGTTAATTAATTTTCATGGTGCCGGCTCTGCCACAAAACCACAAAGAGCAGCAGCTCCCGTAGGAAATCCACCCGTGGGGAACAATCCTGCCCTAACTCACTCAGGCTGAGTTTGGAGAGAAGGAGGACTTCAGGCATGGAAGTAGCCAAGGATGAGGCTTTGATGCCCTGCAGAGCCCATTTTGCATTTCTGAGGCAATACTGGCTTCTCTGTGGAAAAGGCACCACCTTCCTCCAGCTTTAGGAGACTTTGTCACATCCCCATTCCCAGACCCACTGTGCTCCAGGAGAGCATCTGCCCCTGCCCTACGGCCACGTGCCACAGCCATGACCTGTCCACTCTTCCTGCACACTGAGCACCTCAGTCACACGAAGGCAAAAAGGAGTCTGGGAGGAGCCCAGTATATTTTTTTTTCAGAACTGAAATTTTTTAAGTAATTCCAAAAAGTGCCCACTTTTTTTTTTTTTTTTTTTTTTTTTTTTTTTTTTTTTATGAGCAATTATGGGCAAAGGAAATGCATTCTGTGGGAAAATCTTCATGCTAATTTAAAAGCAAAATGCTGTCCAAATAAACAGCCTTTCACCTCTTGCTACATACACTATTAAGGAAATTTATGATTTGTTCAGTTTTCTTTAGCACTTTTACTGCATTTTTCTTTCCACAGAGTCACTGGCTGCTCTGCCACAAGCCGTGCCCTTCCTCCCCAGCCAGGGCATGTGCCAGGGCTGCTCTGCCATCCTTAAGGCACTGAGAAATTTCTGGTTAGGAAGCCTCTAACACATCTGTGCCCGCCTCTGTTGGCTTACATAGCAAGTGCTGGGAGCAGAGTTGTGCTGGGTTTGCTGGCTTTGCTTCAGGAAGATATTTGGCAGCATCTAGCATGTCTGTCTGGGAAATTTGGGAAGTTTCTGCTCAGTGCTTGATGAAAGAGATGCCAGAGCTGCCGTAGGGATGCAGAGTTGGCAAAGACAATGACACAGCCCAGGGCAGATGCTCCCACACTGCCACCCTGGGACAAGGAGGCAAGAAACAGGAGATTCACTGGGAATTCCCTCCCCTTCTCTCCATCGGTGCCTCTTTTCTCAGGGTTTGGGGGTTTTTTGGGGGTATTTTTTTGTTTGTTTTGGGTTTCTTTTTTTTGTGGTTTTGTTTGTTTGTTTTGGGTTTTTCGTGGGTTTTTTGGGTTTTTTGTTTGTTTGGGGTGTTTTGTGGGTTTTTGTGGGTTTTTTGGGTTTTGTTTTGTTTTTTTTTTTGGGGGGGTGGTTGGTGGTAAACACAAAAACATCTATTAAAAAACCCAAAACCAAACCAGCAAAGCCTGCAGCCTGCTTTTCTTGTGCTAGGGACAGTTCCGAGGCCAAACTGCACAATACTGGGGCAGAAGACAAACGCAAGGTTTCCATTCCCCTCATACTGATCCTCTCTTGGCCATTCCCCATCTGTTCTCTGACATAACCCAACACAGGACCCCCAAGTCCCCAGCAGAAAGCATCACCTCCTGCTGTTAGCACAGCCCCACCACTCTGGGAGGAAGGGGCTGCCACAGGCTCAGGCACTGGAGTGGGATTGGGGCACCCAGGGTCCCTGCCTCGCTTGCCTGGGGGTCCCCTGGGCTCCTCAGTGCTGGGCAGACTCTCTCATATTCAACCTGCCCTCGTGCCTGGAAAAAGCTTGCTCAAAAGTGGCACATGCAGCAGGGATTTGTTATTTCAATATTTTCTTGCTTTAGTCAGTGTTTTGAAAGCCTCAAAAATTTAGAGGCGAGACTGCCCCCAAACCCCTCACCAGCACCATTCCTTTCCCTCTTGCACACCTATATCTGAAAATGACCACATTCCCACGTAAATTTTAAAATTGATCTACAAAGTTTCTTATTAATCTTTTGCCTCTGAACTAAAGCATTCCCTTCCCCGGTGTCAAAACAGAAACAACTATGAGACCGTGTGGTGCATCTAGGAATGTTTTGTGCCCCTGCACGCCTGTGTTTGTGCATTTTTTCTTCCTTTCTTAAGCCAGGGTTTGAGATTTGAGTTATTCTGCAAACAAGACCCAAGAGAGACACAATTAGACACCCCTGGAGACTGACCCCTTATAGTGCCCACCTGTAGCCGGACCCAGATAGCATCCCAGTGCAATGAATTAGCACTCTAAGCTGATTAGAGCAGCTCTGCACAACTCTATTTTATTGACACAATGAAGAGAGGACAGAAAAGGGCCTGAAATGAGAAAATCATTTCCATGCTGACTGAATTAAAAGAACAAAAGAGCTCCTTGCAGTTGCAGCATTCAATTTGTCAGAAAAAAAGGAAGCCACTTAATGGATCACAATAGATCTGAGCAGACAGATGAAATTTAAAACTTGGGCATGAGTGCGATTACCAGCTAAACATATTCTCAATCATTTCCTCCATATGCATAATTTAGTTGGATTGTTTACTTCGAGGGTTTGTTGGGTTTTTTTTTTTTTTTTTGCAAAAACACTATGTGAGATGTTATCTCCTAAGTGTCTTTGCATCCTATTTTTCCCAGTCCGGAAGGTTGTAGTGTTGGCTGGTAATACATTTTGTTGTAACACAAATTGCACTAAATTGTGGCTGCCTACATTTGCCTTTCTCCCCTGCCTCTAGAAGTAAATTAATATTTTCAGTGTATGGAAACAAATAATGCAAGATCATCTTATTCCAAAGCAGACCTAAATTGATTATAAATCACATGCATTATTCTGCTCTGCTTCCAGGAGAACAAATGTACTGCAACTCCTATTCTAGCAAAATATATTAGTTCGTGCCACTATAAACAGCCTTCTCATTAAATTTAGGCTTAATCTAACAGTAATAAGACAAGAATACAGACTATTAAGGGGTTTCTCTGAATCATATATATAATTACTTACAAAAGAGATATGCAATTTACTTTAGCACTTTCAAATCAAAATCTACTAACCTGTATAAGGAAATATACCTTTAAAATAAAGCTGTGAAATAAATTGAAAACATCAGTATTTTAGGCTGTCTTCTAATTATGTAAAAGCTTGACTCTGAGTCTGTCCTAATTCAAAAGGGAAAATCACTTGCATCTGTAAAAATATTTGACTTTCCCAGATTATATTTATATTTTCTACATAATGAAGTATTAAAAGAAGAAAACAGCAAGCACAGTCCTGCAAGTATATTGGCATATAAATAACATTACCTCTCTGCATATTCCTTGAAAGCTAAATATTTTGGATTATGGAGAATGGAGCCCTTCTTTTCCTACAGAAAATTTTAAGAGCTTGTATCTTGTTACAATATTTACAAATAAAATATCTCATGCAGACCCACAATTCAAAACGAAAGTCATTTTCTGAGCCTCATTATGACTTCAGAGCATCTGAATTCAGATCATTTGCATTGATTTGCCCTGACATATATTTTTATTTTTCTGAGCGTGTTTTAATCAGTTCACTTGACGTCCTTTTTACTATTCAGTTTGCAATTTTACCAGCTTGTTTGCATCTAATTTTGAGGTTAAAAAAAAAAAACCAAAAAAAACAGTAAAGGAATTATAATTGCTTATAACTCCCCTGTTTTGAAGCTGATACCCTGCTAAAGAGAAAACCAAGCTGAGCACGGGCAAGGTTTACTTCTGCTGGCTGCTATTACCGATTTGCCTAAGCATTTCACAGGGGTAAATACCCAAATCATTCGGGGAATGACTGACACACTCTGACATGTGGTTAACAGCCTTACCCTGTGCTTTGCCTCTACAAATCTCACTGATGCCAACACAACCTTCCAAATATTTCAGATAATCATTTTCCCCCTTACTCTTAAAAAAACTTTTTACAGCTACGTCTAAACCATTCAAAGGATCCCTGATTGGAACGGTTACTGTAATAATTTCTTTTTTCAGCCTTTATTTTATTTTTTTTAAACTCCCAACTAAGAGTTTTATATATATATATAAAATAAATAAGAATAAATGTATATTTAAATATATTCATATACATAAATATATATTTAAATATATTTTATATAAAAATAGACATTCTACATTTAAATATATATTATACATATAAAATAAAAATATATATAATAATAATTTTTAAAAGGCCACGTAGGAAGCTTTGGGATATTTTAGCAAACTCAACGTAGTGTAACTTTGCTGACAGCCTGTCACATTTCACTGACTGTCTGTCTGGGATCCTGCGATAACATCTGCATTCACTCAGGGCGAGAGCTTACCCTAAGACAAAAAAGTGGGTCCTGCCACATAATGCTCCATCATTCTGTCAGTTCTGACATGGCATCTGAATTTTTTTGAATCACTAAACACTTTTGGGACTCTGGTCCTTATTATCTTTCCTTAGTTTCTATACTCGCTCGGCAATGCTGAAAAATGTAAAATGTGCAAACAAGGTAGTGGACGGCTCGGGCTTTTTGTCGTCTAATCCTCAGCCCCTCATTCATGCTCACTGTTAATCTCTTAAGACATTATAAAACTGTTAGACAAAGAAATGTGAATACCTCTGCTTCTAAGCAGAATGGGAGGAAACCAAGGAAAATCTGGATCATGCTAAGCTTTTCTTTTCACCACAAAAATGGTAACTTAAACCTGTTGCATCAAATTATTTATAATTCCCAACACTAAGGCTGGGTGTTTTTTTTTTTTTTCCTTCTTCAGCATTACAGAGCGAGCCTGGCAATATCACAGGAGGAGGAACGGTACTACTGAGCCTTTCCAAACACATCAAATGTGTAAGTTACACACAAAAAATTCTACAAATCCCATGAGAATATGGGCAAATTGGGTTTTAATCCCTCTGCTGTTTTTTGCTCAGCATGGCACAGGGCTCATCATGCTGTCAGGGGGATTTCTGTGCTGCAGAAGGACCAGGGGCTCGCTGGGGTGGGGATGCTGGATGGGACAGGGCACGGGCGCCTCCAGGCTGGCTGAAGCTTTCCTGGCTGGATGGGACCAGGGCCCCATTTCACATTAATCCAGCTCTGTTTGGAGCCGTCTGCTATTTCAGGTCATCATTTCACTCCTCCTGACTCCCACTGCTGCGGGGGCATTAGCATGGGGACAAAAGCTGCTCAAGCACCTATTCTAAACCCATTCAAACTCAAACCCACTAAAAATCACACCCAAAAATTATACTGTTGCAATCAGCTAAATTTTATTCAGGAATGCTGGGGCTGAAAACCAGAATTTTCATTTCCTACTTCTGCATTGTTGTCATGGGTGGTGGGATCAGATAGTCCAGTCTTAAAATTGCTCCAGAAGCACAAAAGTATTTGAATGCAAATGCCAAACAAGTCACTCTCCCTGAGCTAAATACCTACCACGAGGGTTTCTTTACACACAGAAACTTCTGTTAAAGTCATAATCTTCAAATAATTATTTAAACTATTGTGAAATCTGCCTAAAACATGTTTTATTCATCTCTGTTTGCATTAGTGTGAGGGAAAAAGGCTTTAATGAGGGAAGTTGAGATGTTGCCTTTTTTGCAACAATGCCAGCCATCAAATTGGTGAGATGACTTGAGAAAATCAGCTTTTGAAAAGGAATAATGAGGGTCCTTACTGGTAGGGATTGAGCTGCTTTGCCAAGGGTGGAACTGGTGATATTTCAGGCAGAGGGAAGAGTTTGTAGGAAGGAATGAGCAAACTGTATCCACAACAGGGGGAAAGCCCCAAGCTTAAATGAACTGAGGGACACCAAAATCTTGACATGAGGAGATCTGAGAAAGGAAAAGATGCAGTAGAAAACTAAAATATATGCAGCCACTAAAAGGCAATCCTGGTTAGCAAACCATGCACACAGCCAGTGCTGGAGGCAATTATGGCACTGACCTGCTGAAGAATAAATTGAGGAAGATGAGGAATAAAGGGCAGGGATAGATGGGACTTCCAAAAGATTGGAAGAAGCTGAAAAGAAGGAAGTTTTTCACAAGGCTGAACAAGGATTCCTGCTGACTCCAAGTTTTTGGACAAGGTGGAGAACGCCAGCACCAGTTATGAGAGGAGGAGAACGGGGAGAAGGAAGTAAAGAGAAGAGCACAGTCCAGGGTCAGCAGGTAGATGAAAATGCAATTTGAGACCACAGATCTACAAACATATAATAAAAAAGGCCTCTTCACACAGTCTTAACTGAGGGGAAATGGTAAAATACTGTTGTCTGTGCAAGAGAGGAGGTGTGTTTCAAAGGCAAGGCACTGAGCACGTTGCTGCTCACCCCGGCCATCAACACCATTTTGCTCTGCAGGCACAGAGGGTTCGGTAGGGTCATTTCTGGGTTTAGCATTAAAGACAGAAAAATTGTTTTCTCTCCTCCTTGTTAGCTGCTCATTTGTCTGCCCACACATGTACATATTCCAAACAGGTCGATGCCAAGTTAAGACTGGAAAGAAAAATCACTTTTTCTATATTCACATGCAAATTTTGCCTTATTTGAAGCTTATCACTAGATCAATACTTACAATTTACTGTTATATAATATTTTCTGTAAATGTAGTAATGCTGAAGCTTTCCCATCCCCAAACTTCCATTTTCCCCTCCAGGAGAGCTTTACCTTCTTTTGCACAAAATCAACACCACTACCACAGTTTTTTAAATACCTTGACCACAAACCTCTTTGAAAACATTAACATCCAGATTTATTTTTTAGTAAAACACCCACATAACAAATAGCTACATTTTTGGAAAGCCCATTTGGCCACATCAGGCTGTTTCAAGAAGATAGGAGGGTGCTGAAGGCTCCTTTTGGAAACCCTGAGCAGCTCCACACCAGGTCTCCAGCACAGCCCACTCTGTGCTTGTTGCCAATACACTTCATCAAGTTAAGACTAAGAACAACACTTTGGGAAACCCACTATACACCAGAGCCCCCTTACGCCATGGCTTCACCTGATGAAATGTTATGCTTTTTGTGGGCTCTTTTACATCTTTCCACTCTAAACACGAGGTCTGTGCTGTAAAAGGAAGGGCCACTTAACATTTGTATTTCTTTCCCAGATTAATAAGTATTGTATGCACCAAAGTCAGCACGATCACATAAAGTCAGGCAGGATTATGACAACCTCTGTCCTCACTCCTGTTCCTGTGCATGCCACCTACCATTCAGCCAGGAAACATGAGGGCTGTCACGACAATAAAGCTCCATATTAATACTCTCTGGGGTAGAAATACCCTATTAGCCAATTGCTGGTTTCTGGTCTTATATCCAAATAAGCGTACCTTTTTTTACGTATCTGACAGACATATCCTAATCTGCAAGCTCTAGCAAACCAAATACAGGCTTTTTACTTTGTTTTTCAAGTTTTGTGATGTCTTTACTAGACCAAATGCCCAGATTGCAATGCCATTGTTAAACATCAAACCTCAGTGCTGTGTCCTCTGAAGAGCATGTGTTCATCTGGGTTAATAAGCATCTTGCCATACCCCAGCTCCTGTGTTCATTTGCTTCTGTTTAATGACGACCATCTCTCCTGCCCACATGCATGCTCGTCTCTCCACTGCTTGTTGAGCCATCAAGACACACCTTTGTTTCATTTAGTATGCAATTTTCACCTCTGACCCAAGAAACTAGTCTTAGGCTTCCTGAACTTTATTGCCTGTTAATAGACTGCTGGCTCTCTTTTCAGCAGTCATAGAAATGGTGGAGAGACATTTAATTGAAAAGAGGGACAAAGCTAGAGCCTGAAAGGCAAAGTCAGTAGGGTTTAAACAAAAAAAAAAAAAAAAAAAAAAAAAAAAAAAATCCAGTAATAATATGTTTGAGGAGGTTTGGATATTCTTTACAAGTTCGTGGCTCTTTACACAAATAAGAAAGACATCATTGATTTAATTATCTTCCCGGGGAACAATGGTGTAATACCCTGAATGGTGCTAAATGATTGATCTGGTAATTCATCTTCTGCTAACAGCTATCTATGCATTTTGTTTCTCTCCAGTCCTCAGCCCGATGACATTAGCAGCAATGTCACGGAGCAGTGCTGGGCTTTCATAAAACACCCACAGATGCTCTTTCCTGCCAGTGTTTAGGGACACATGGTTATAATTGTGTCTGTATTTCTTTGTCGTAGATTACTTTTAACTACATCTGTTCAATTAAAACAGAAAAAAGAAAGACACAGCTAGAGCCCATCAGCTTTATATCAGAAGAAGCCTTTTAATGAAATAGGGAGATTTAATTTTGTAAGTGTTCTGATGGGTGCGAGATGCCTTTATGTTTTTTCAGAAGTTCTGTTTGGTGAATAGTTAGGAAAGGACATTATTACAGCATAAGAGTATTATTGTACACAGAAAGGCATTATTAAAAGTGATTTATTGTCCCATGTTAGGAAACTTATAGGAAAAGTCTGATAATATATTAAACTTGTTTATTATGGACTTCATATAATTTTTGAATAATGCTGCTTTTTCTTTTGACAAGAGCAATAAACTCTGCTGATATAGACATACGTTGATTATCCCAAGTCAACTGTGTTGCTTAGAGAAACATGCCCAAACAATCAGCTTCTGACAGCTGCATCTCTTGTTATTTACAATAGCCATCACAGTAATAACTCACCATTTCTATATTAATAAGGCAGTGAAATTTATTATGATGGTATTGAAAAGTTATTAAGTACTGCATCCCAAGTGACAAAGTACCACAGCACTGTCACTATCCAAAAGCAGTTGCCCATCCATCACAAAGCTTTCCAGATGGTCCTGCATCTTTATCGCTCCCAGGTTGGTGACATCACCTGTTCACCCACTCAAAATTGATGATGAAAGCAAACAGATCTATCTTACTTACATTTACCAAATCAATTTAATTTTACAGGCCGTGGCTTAGTGACATATTGACTGTTTTCCTTAATGGCATCTACTGTACTTAATGCAAAGAACTCATCTTTGAATCCTGGCTTGCATAATGTGGCATTTCATAATAAATTTTTTTATAACGTATTTATTTAATGGGAAGAATTATGATTATTTGTCAGTTCTATTAGATGCAATTATTATTCTCTTCAGTTTAATATTTTTTATTTTTATTTCTGATTGTGTGTTTCTTAATGGCTAAATTCAATTTACCAGTTTTGTCTTTTAAAGGGATGTCTGGCATATCTCATATATTTTTCTTTGTAATTTGATTATCTCAAATCTACTCCAATGGCAACCTTTGTCTCTTACCTTCTTGGACAGAATGTTACTGAACTTAAAAGCAACCTTGGTGGTGTTTAAATAAATAAAAATCTCTTTGCTCTGAAGAGAAATACAAATTCCTGAAACATCCTCTCAGTTCTGCTCTGAAGAAGGTAACAAAACTTCCTTCTCCCCTTCCTACTTCTAAGTCCACTTGACCCTTATGGTTTCACTCTGCTTCCCTCAGGAGTTAATGCTCCTCCTGATTAAATTAAAACCTCAGTGGCTTTGTGGGCAATACACACACAGACCTACAGAGAGGTTTCTGTGGCTTTAGACTCTGCCATGAAATGTGCAATTTCCTGCCCTCAAGGTCAAGGACACGGTGGAGCATCCACTGTGGGTGGAGAAAGAGTCAATTCCACACAACCCATTCCAGGTTTCACTGGGACAAAAGCTTTCATGAGATTTTCCAGCTGTGCCACACCAACAGCTGCTCAGCCTCCTGCACTGGCTAAAAGCCTCTTCCTGAAGCTGTTGCCACGTTGACCTTGGGTTGGCTCAGAGCCTCACCAGCCCCCTGAGCACAGCCTCAGTGCCAGAGCTGGCTCAGGATGGGGGTGAGTGGCACCTCCCTCCCAAAAACCACTGCAGCCTCTAAGCTCCCTCGTGTGATATCGATCTGAAGGAATCCTGAGAGCAGCTCCCCTGGCCAGCTGAGGAGGGAGCTTTGCAGATCTGGTGCTCCTCCTCCCAGCGAGCAGCAGCTTTGCCTGACCAAGGGAAGGTTGTGGTCTTTGCCCAAAAAAAACAAAGTGCCACATCCTACCAACCTCATGCAAGACTCTGCTTAATCATATTAATCAAGGAATTAGAGGAATTGAAGGGTGGAAGAGAAGGGAATAGTAAAGAAAAACAACATGCACTAATGTTGAATGATCCCCCTTGTCCTCAGCATCTTCCACCCACACAGAAAAACCCAAAGGACCAACAGCTCCCCTTTGTTGTCAATACATTTAATTCAAACTGAATGACAAGTCCACCTGCTCGTATCTTGCTATTCAAGGACCTAATATTTGCTCATTTGCAATTATAAACTGTGTTCTCCAGGCAGGGAGAAAGCTGGTGATAAGCCCAGGGAGCTGGCTGGAGCATGGTGCTGACATCCACTGTGAGGGCGAGGCTCTGCTCATGAAGCAGCATCTGCCTGCCTCGCTGCAGGGGCTCCTACTGCTGCAGCCGTGTCTGACTCAGGCACAGCCTCACCACAAGACCCAGATGCAAACAACAGAAGAATTCAGACTGGTAACACTTGCAGCAACGTCCTTTTTGTACACAGCTCTGGAGGGGCTGTCTCAAGCACCCTCGTGCACACTCACCCCAGGCAGGACACACGGCGTGAGCTCCATCCCGTGTGCACCGAACACTGCGTCCCTTACAGAGAGCTTAACACGGCAGCTAAGCACGTGCTTAACTCAAACACCTGGGTAATCCTGTTGATGATAAGCTCGTGCCTAAGTGCTTTATTGGAGCCGGGCCAGAGTGCTCTATGCCTTGCAAAGCTGAGCTCCAAATGGGATAAAGCATCACCTATGCGCTGAAGACAAGGTAAGGATGTCACCCCCGCCTGCAGCTGCCAGGAGTGGATGATCTGTTGATCTGGGGGAGAACACACTCTGCAAGGCTAGATTGGCCCTGTATTGATCAAAAAGCAGCCCCACCTCCCACTGTAAAACAAATCATTCCTTTTTAATTCCAACTAACAGAATAGCCCACATCCTTGTTTCTGGTTTTGCTTCAATAATAATTTTGTGAAAATCCCTGGAGTCTCTATACTGCTGCAATCCATATGAAAGGAGAAAACCTAGGCAAGGAATCTGTATTATACTTCCCTGCTTTCCAACCACCTGGCTGAGTGTGGTGCTGTTTTGCATGTTAATGCTGTTGAAAACAATTCAAGAAAAAGCCAAGATTTGGTCTGTAAAAGTCACAGACCAGTGGAAGTGTGAAAGTGTCAAACAAGAGCAGAAAATCAAGGGTTTTATTGTTTAACACTAAGACACACTCCATATCCCAAAGAAAAATATTCACAAGTGATGAAGTCTTTGTTCCTTCTATTTTTCTTTTTGAAAAAGACGATTATCTACTGCTCTCTCCCAGAGTGATTTTCCTGGGTACAAGGGAGTTCTTTGCCTCAGCACTGTCACTGTTTATTAAGAATAGCTTAACTCAAGTTTTAAGATGTGTGAATTCCACATGAAGTTATTTAGAAGACAAGACTTTTTGCTCTGTTTTTATTAAAAACAAAACAAACAAACAGATGCTGCTTTCAACATTCTGGCACAGATTTTTCCAAAGAAGGACCCAAAACCAAGAGCTAACACCTGTACATAAGAATTGGTTGGTAACTGCCACTGATTACAGTAGAAGTTTTTGGATTCTAAGAAAACCAAGCTATTGGTTTAGGTGCTACAACCCAGATTTGGGAGCATATAGATTAGATTTCATCTCTAAAAGCCTACACTTTTTTTAAAACATGTTCTTTAATTTTCATAACAATATATGGTACACCTAAACCCCAGAATCTTGAATAAATTTAATTTTTTAACTGTCAAAAGAAAGCAAAAGAGTGCAGAATTAAAGCTTCAAACTATGACTATTCCAGTCCCTAGAAACCAGTGGGAAGCTTGTACTCCACAACAATTTTTAGGAAGCTGTGCAGTTTTCTCAAAGGACTCACATGAAAAATGTTAGAGGAGACATAAATAAATAGCCAAATGGCCTCCTAATTTCCATTTAGAAGTAATAGCATCAGCTCAAGCATACTCTACCAAATATGAGTTGTTTTTCAGCCTCACTGGCATGACAGGAAAATATACTCTGCTCTATAAACAGATTATATGCTGCTTTATAAAGCTCTAAAATATTTTTTTACTTCTGTGACAGGTTTGATTTATTAGAGTTTATTGCTCCTGGTTTTGCCCTCCTAGTAAAGAAATAAAAGTTTAGGATCAAAAGAGCTGAGAAGAATTTGTTCTTATGAATGAGACTTTGAGTTTGCTGGAGCAGCAAGAGACCTGAATTTGGGTATTGGCTGTCCTCTGGTCCAAGGTAGGTGCGTGTGCTTTGGCGACCTACTCAAAGCCTTGCTTTGAAATACTCTCCCAGTTGTTTTTCATAGCAGGGCATGAACCACGATGAAATCACTAAATTTGTGTTCCCTTGCTTTTGTTTAAAAAAAAATTACTGCCATCCCTTAAAAGCTTGTTTTCTTTGTTGATTAAGCAGCAGTCAATTTTCCCTTTTCAAACAAGCACTGAGCAACAGCCTCCCGACCCCCTCGGATATTCGGGCTGCCGGCAAATACTAAAACCCCCGTGACAAACTGCAAAAAAGCTCGACCTTTCCCCTTGTCCGGTGACCCCCTGTTCGATTTGTGCTTTAGCTAACCAATACCTGATTAGATAATGCTCAACTCCAGCCCCACAAAATGAGATAAAATTCAAATTTATGGCTTTTCATTTAAACTGATCTACAGCACTCTAATCATGACCCAAGCATGACTATATCACAACAAATTCTTTTTGTCCCAGAGTGTGTTTTATGGCTGAACTGTATAAATGGACACAATAGACATTGTTTTCTTGGACTTGCTCTGACAGAACTCTGCGTTGATCCCATAGGGAGTTTTGCTATAGGGGAATGTAGGAACAGGCTCCATGAAATTCCTCAGCCTCCTGCAGAAATTTTTTATTTATCATCAACTGCCTGGCTGCAGAATTTAACAGCAGCAGTTCCCTCAGCTTCCACTTCTCTCCCAGGCTAATCCCAGTATCAACTCAGATGGATATCGGTCACAAAAACTGGAAGCCAGAAGTATCCCACAGCTGGAAACACCCAAAACTATGACAAGCTTTTGCAAGGGAAAAAATGTCCTTTCCAAAAATGTAGTTACAGTCCAAATTTGTGTGGACTGTAAACTCTTCTCTCTGTAAACTCCAAATTTGTGTGAAGTGTAAACTCTTCTCTCCAAGGTGAATGTAGGGTTTTGCTAAAATTTTCTACTGTAAGATTTTAGACTACCTAGCAATACTAAACAGTTGCAAAAATGGAGCAAATGTTTCATAACAAAATTGATAATATGTGCAGCATCAGAAAAAGGCTGAGGAAGATGTCCATCTTTCCATGCAAAACTGTTTTAATGTTTGTTTTCCTCAAAAAAAAAAAAATCTTTGAAAGCTAAACACCTTTGTACATTCGGTGTTCCAGCTTAAACTCAGATTAAATGAAAAGATAGATTTTTTCAATAACTTAATCATCCTCTTTGCAGTCACAGGGGAAACTACTCAAGAGGTAAGTACGCAAAGAGTAGCAATGGTGCAACCCCACTAGGCATTTCTTGGAGCACTGCAGACAAGAAGTGAAGAAATGAGTGTGCCTGGACACAGCAAAACACTTTCTTTGGCCTATGGGACAGGAGCAACATGAGCAGAAGGAGGGACATCCCTCCTTCAGAAGTCACCAGCTGGCTTCTATAGCACCATGAACTACCCCAGGAATTACAGGTAATCAAACAGGAGAGATTATCATGTCACAATCTGCATCAATACAATTCACTCATCAAACAAGTGGAAAGATTTTAAAACCTCTCATGCTGCAAAATCACTTAAAACCCACACCCAGCACCACACAGAAACTTTGGTTCTATCCTTCCTCCATTTAAGATTGAAATGAAATTTCACCTTGATTGTCAGCAACAGCAGAATGCATTCTCATTTCTTAACTGACTTGTTGGCACCTGGCTGGACATAGACCTTGTTTCCCAAAAGTGCCCGTTTAAGCAGAAAACAACAGCACCAGAAAAGCTTAAAAAAACCATACTTAAACCTCAGTAAATTATAGTTTTCCTCGCCATCCCACACTGCCTTTAGCACTGCCTGAGTCCACACACCAGTATCAGCTTCTTTCCCTCTTTAATATCCAAAGCACAAGCCCCAGGAAGTGGTGGATTCCTGAGGAGTGTGATGATGAGCATCTGGGGTGGCATGAGCATCACTGAAGTCCTCTCCAGCATTATCAGGCTCCCCCACATCCCTCCTCTAGCCCCAGCCATCACCATGTGCCATTTTACTCACTGTGTAAACTCTGGTAACCAGAATTTCTTTGTCTCTCTTCAACTACAGTAAAATGTATTTAACCCACTTGTTGGATAAATATTCAGTTTCAAGTTCCTCTAAGCACCACAGAATACTTCTGGGTGAGTGACCAAACTGCAGAGGGACTTGACTGTTGATTTTGTGTGATTTTGCTCCAACACTTTTCAATAGCTTGCCCCAGCTGTCCCAAATAAATAACACTATTCAAATGGCACGAGTCCTGCAGCTTGAAAGGGATTCAGGCTGCCAGCTGGGCTTCCAGCACTATCAAGATATTCATTTCTTGTCTGAATATCACAGACCCCAAAATCTGAAATCTTTCAAGCAGGAAAACCAGTCTCTAATATTGCCAGCATCTAAGGGTGTAAAAAGCTAGATGGGTTTCCCTCAGTCTTAGTGGGATTATCCTGTCCTACAGCACTTGAGTATCCAGTCTAAAATACCCTAATTTTGGAATAATGTTAAACCTGCAAGTACAGCCATGTATCAACAGTTTTGCTTTAATTTCTGTTATCAATATTTGAGCTTAATTGTGGTGTGGTTAAAGGTCAGATTTTATGGTTTCCTGGTGCCTTTTTCAAATAATAAAGATTTCTCACTAGCAATTATATTGCATCACAGTCTGTTAACTCAATAGAGTGCTGCCAAGTCTATGATTTCTCCTGACACTATTCTGTCACATTGTCACAGGTCTCACAAGAGTTTAAACAGCTGGATGGAAAGTTTGCAATGAACTCCCTGAGTGTTTATGGATAGTTAAGAGCAAATCAAGCTTCCATTTTCCACCAAATCTGCAAGGCTCTGCTCCACAATGAAACTCCATTTTTCCTGGGAAAATGAACTCCCATCTCTCCAGAGGTCAGGCGTGCCCCTGGAGAGCCAAGCAAACCCTGCATGGCTCCCCTTATCAGAAACCAAAGGAAATGTACAGATGGAAAGCAGAGATTGTGCTCTGTTCCTAGAGCACATTGTTAAAACGATGAATAAAACCATGCAGGAACATTTGTTACATCATAACACAACAGCAGAACCACTTGATGTTTGAATCCCTGACCTGACCATGGACCAGGAGCTCAGACAGATCCTCAGTGATACCTCAGTGAGGAAAATGTTGTCCCTGAAGGCAGGGAAAGCAAAATCCATCACCTGTACTCACCAAAGGAGTCCATGAGCTCCTTCAGGGAAAGGATTTCCCAAAGCACCTGCAGAAGTAACATGAACCACGCCGTTCCCATGTGTGCTGGCTATAGCACAAGCATCCAAACCCACTTCACCAAATGAGTGGCAGAATTCCCATTAAGTAAAATGGAAGCAGGATCAACCCTCCAGCTTTTGAAGCCCCCTAGCAGCACAAAGTTGTTCAATAGCAAGTTTAGCCATATATCACAGATTTAAGGGCTATTTTAATCATTGTTGACAGAAAATGGCAATTCACAACCCTGAAGACTGTGCCCAGTTTCATTTCAAACCTATAATACAGTGATTTTGCAAACCCTTCAGCCAGAGACATAATGCAGGACTATCCAAGACTTGATTAAAAATGGTATAGAAATGTTCCGACAACGCTTTTTCCTCACCTTCCTCAAAAGAAGCATCATCTGCCAATACCCACCCAGACAGATTTCATGCATGAAGAGCAATATTAATTTCTGACTTTTTTTCTTTTTCAATTTTCACTCGTCTCCATCCAGAAAACCCCAAAAGGCCACAAAGCAGTTTGTGCACATAAATATGCTTTGACTGCTGCAGGATAAGACTCAAATTCTGCAAATATTTCTGTGTTTATAGATAGACACACAAGAACTCAACAGACTAAAAGAATGTACAGCATCTTACCTCCCAGCCGTAACTAGGATCTTTCAGGTGTGGCCGCTGCTCTCCTACAAAAGGGCCAAATTTTTCCCCTGCTTCAATCTTCCTTTTGGTCCATATCCCTAATCCTGCTCCAGGAATGTTGGATTCTCTGAGCTCAAACTCTGAAGGAATGGGAATGTCATCAGGAATGTATATTGGAGCCTTGTAAGGAGAGCTCTCCTTGGGGGTGAAAGCTTCGCTGGAGGTTGCTGGAGAAGACGGGTCTTGGATGCTGATGGATGTTGGACACTGGACATTTGCAGCCTCTCCATCAGCTTCTGGCACTTCCCCCAAGGGGAGTTCTGGAAAGCTCTCATACAAACATTCGTCACCTGGAAAAGAAAGACAAACAGTAGGATTTGAAACACCCTGACAGGTTTTGCACATGAAACCCTTTCAGCCTGCACATGGAATGGAAGGGACAGTTTGGGAGACGTCACCAATCACTAATCCTGCAGCAGAGCCTCAGCCTGGATGGAGCTGAGCCTTTTCTCTACCGTAGGCCTGGGAGTAACACAGTGTTTCTCAATATTCCTGACATCAAAAGTGGTTTGCATCACTGAGCACAGGCGAGGGAATTGCACACAGATGTAAAGGCAGGCACACCCCATTGTCCAGTCGGGTCTGGACACAGCACTGCACCCTGCACACGCTTTGAAATTACAATTGAAAGCCAGCATTACATGTTACAACTGAAATCTAAGAGAAGTGAAAAGCAGGAAAGCTTCACTGGTCTTGCAGAGAGACAGACTGAACCTAAAGTAGCCAAAATTAAGTTTGATGGCCTCCAATTAGTCTTCAGAGAAAGGATCCAGCCTACCACACAACTCTTGGCAAGAGCTTCAGCTGATGTAAATCAGTGTCTTACCATTGACCTCCAAGAAATGCAATGGTCTAAAATAAGTTCAGGATCCAAACAGCACCTTATAGAGAACATGAACCTTCTCCTCTTACAGTTGCAAAAAATACTGGGGCAAATCCAAAACACATTTAAAAAAAAAAATCTCTGGGGCTTAGCCAGCAAACAAAAAAAAAAAAAAAAAAAAAAAAAAAAAAAAAAAAAAAACAAAAAAAAACTCACTATTTTTGACAGCCTAAAATGTAAGACTGATTATAAATTCCTTTTAGTCAGAAGCTCAGAGTTACTTCAGCAGGGGCTTTAGCTGCACCAGCAACACAGTGCTTAACTCAACTATACATGCAAAAGGGTCATAACAGCAAAACTAGCCAAAAAAAGCCGTCTTTACTGTTTATAGTCATTTCACTTATTCATGTTCTTGGGATTTTATACACACCAGAACTCATTCCACTTAATTCAAACCTAAATAGGAGGCGAGAATACTGTTCTCCAAGGACTGAAACTAAGAGATCAGGTATTTAAAATCTGAGCTTGAGAATATTTGCATAAGAAACGAAACCATTACACTGAGCTTGGCTTTCAGAATGACTCTGTTTCAGTGAAGAAACAGGAAACTTTAAAATGTTCTTTCAATTTCTTGCTCATTTAAGAAACTATCCATGGTAGATTAGCACCGTATGCCTTTTCCACTGGAAACTGGTCATAGTCCATTGTCTCTCACATCTTTGTTACACATTATCTCACGGTTTTATATCTGTACTTTCATGCTTCTGGTACTGCCAAAGACAAACACTGGGACATAACAAATCATTGGAATAGATTGCTCCCATCACAGGACTGGCAAACTGGATTCTTCATCTGTGAGCAATTTATTCACAGCCATGAACTGTTTTTCTTTCTTTTATGTGGCACTGGCTATGACCTCATACATGTCACAGGAAAGTTCAGCTACCCGTCCCCTTGGCCTCCGGTTTGGCAGACTCTGCCTGCACTTTAACAATTGAACCCAATATTGATCAGTTTGTCACTTTCCTAATACCTGGCATTCTGAGAAGTAGAAAACCTTGACTGACTCCACCATTTAGCTGAGAATGACACAGAAAGGGATTTCCCATTGCTTGTGGTTCAGAAATCCTACCTGTCATAGCTGACTTTGGCAATCATGCTCAAGGGCTCTGCACCAAGCATTGGTGCCAAGAGCTTGCTCTCATGAGCCCATGCCATACCTTCCTGTCCCCAGCACCACTTATCTGGGACTCCAAAGGACAGGAAAGAGGGCATGGAAAGGATAAAGGATAAATGGATGCCACCACTCAGTTTGCACTGCACTGAGCCAGCCCCTTCAGCAGCCATCTCTGTTGCGCCATGGCACTGCTGCTACCCCCAGACACAGCCATGCTCCAGCATGGTGGGACAGGTGACAGAGGTCCATCCACACCTCCTGAGCATCCCCCAAATCTTGCACGTGCTCCCTGACTTTGCAGGCCAGCAGCAATGATGCATCCACCCTGGGCAGGCGTGCTCCCATTCAGATGTCTTCCCCCAGCTGTTTAGATTGCAGTCCTGCCTAAAAGACTTCAGCTGTTTTTGAAACAGGGGTAAAAAAAAAAAAAAAAAGAAACCCTTACCCATGTATACACATGGGGTGCAGGAAGAGAAATCACACAAGGAAAGTGATCTGGATGATGATAAGCACATGGCTCACTTGAAGGGGGGCTCTGGGGGTAAAAACTTCAGGCATCTAAATCCCACTGATTTTCCATGACAGCTGGGTGCCTGACACTCAAACTCCTTAAAAAGCCCATCTCACACAGTCACTGCTGTTGTCCCTGTCCTGCCAAGCAGCATCCCATAAAACCAAGGCTCTCTGTGTCCCACAGTCAACTCTCCTTCACAAAATAACAGAGTATCTCAGCCAAATAATTTAAGTCACAGCAAGCAATGACCTGCTCTGTGCCTGTCCCAAAGGGCCACCTTCCTCAGCTCCACTTGCCAGCAGTGCCTGCCCACAAGCCAGCACAAGCTGAGCCTTAAACATTCAGCAAGCACAGCTTTACAGATGTTTCATCTTCCCCAGGGACAGTCCAGTTTAATTTCTCTCTCGCAGACTCAAAGGCCTCAGTTATACTTATCTCAGTCATCCTGGCTACGCTGGTTTTTAGCCATATAGGGTCAAACCTGCAGCTGATAAATTGGCCTCTGAAAGCCTGGCAGGGAGACAAGTCCGTTTGCTGGGCCTATTGTGCCTCCTTTGATTTCCAGCAGCCACACCCGATGCCGTCGTTAAACACGGGCTTTCAGCTTGAAAGCTCTGGAAAATATAATACTCCTCTATGCCCCAAAGCTCTAAGTGTGGGTAAAATGGATTACTGAAATAGTCCTTTGCCTGAAACAGCGATGTATTCTAGCAGAAAAAAAATATTTTTAAGTCTCAAAATAGACACAGAGTTGAATTATGACTGACCAAGAGATGTGAAGACCATTAAGACATATTTGTGACATTAATGATAGAAGCAGCTCTATTAAAATCAATGTACATGAACCAAGGTTCTGGTCTTAGCTTTCAAAGTGTGTATGACTATTTTTCTTAAAGTTTACACCCACATGGATTAGAGGGACTTCCAGCAAAACCATAGGATATTGACTGATAGAAAAACTTTGTAAAATTAGAATTAGACACAGGGACTGTGCTGATAAGCATCATTTTCACAGTGAACTGCAAATTGTTCACAAAGATAGCACTCCAGTTTTGAAATTCAAGATGGCCTCTTTAAACTCCAATAATTATCCCCACCATAAATGGGATGAAATAAAAAATGAGGCCCCTGATAAGGGAACAGATGAGATTAGGTTGTGTGGAAGCTTAGATATTAGCCTCCATGAAATTCTTCACCACTATTTTACAATAAAAACATGAGCAAACTTCAAAGGAAACCCAGGAGTAAAGGTTAATTGCTAGAAAAAGCCAGGGTGGACACCTGCATTTGCACTTTTGTCACAACCTTGCCCACCAGCAGGAAAGAGCCCACGTGGCCGGGGATGTGCCTGATGAGGACGGGAGAGCGACATGCCAAAGCTGCTGCTGCAGCTCCAGGGCCTGGGGTCATTCCAAGACTGAGAGGCCTTCTGTGCATGGTTGGGAAGAGGAGAGGACTTCCTTCCATGAGGATGCTTCTTAGTCCAGCCCAGTTTTCCTCTCCAAGAGCAATTAGGTAAGAGGCAGAGGTTGAGCACAGCCCAGTGCTGCTGTCAGAGGCCTCATGCTCGGCGGGGCTGTGCCCGGCTGCAGCTGAAATGCCACACCACGGCCCCTCACGGTGAGCAGACCTGCTGGCCTGCTGCACTTCTTCGTGTTTCAGGGCAGCATTAAGCTCAAACTTCTCACAAAGCCTTACAGGGATGAAGTCTGCACCCAGATCTCCATGGCCAAAGCCAGTCGTAGCAAAAACATTCATAGGGAATTCTGCTCTTCCTTTCCTTGGGTTATTTGTGCCTTTGATACATTCCCAAAGTGACTACGGACTGATAAGCACTCTAGAACATAAATGCGGTTCTCTGCACTTGGATTCATGCACGTGGCCACCAGTGATTAATAATAAACTGGATTACTCCGGAGGAAAGAGGCAGGCTGAAAGCAAAGGCATCTAGAGAGCCTAATTCAGAATGCCATCACTGTCTGAGCAGGATAAAACAAGAGCTGCAATAGATGTCAGAGTGGCTCTTTGTAATGAGAAGAGCCACACAGCTTCATGCCTTCAGCTTCTCAAAGGTGAGATGACCCCTAGTCCCAAAGATTAGACACCATGAGGACACAGCTCTGTTTGATGGGAGAATTCTGTCACATGTCAGGAGCTTTGAGCTCCCCTAGATGTGTAGACTATGCCTTGCACAAGCCTTCAGCAAGGATGCATTAATGAAGGCTTTTGGATGGCAGGACCAGGTAAATTAATCTCTTCTCCTGCAGGAGGTGAGGGTGGACCTGAATGTACCACAAACTCCTAAATCGGATCCTTGAAAGAGAGCAGTGAGCATTTATATTTGTCTGACCTAGTATCACCATTCAGTGCAGAGGAAATCAGCCTGAAGTATTTGCAGGGATATCTGAAAAGGAGACAGGCATTTCCTGTTGCATACAAATGGACAACTTTATCTGAATTTGTTTGAACAAGTATTAAAGAAAGAAAAAAAACTGTTACAGGCAGAGATTGATTGATTACAAAATATATCCACATCAGTCTAGAACACAGGAGGTCAAGAAAAGCAGAAAATTAAGAGAAGAAAGCCCATTAGCTTCAAAAGGAGTTCTTAGCCAGTGGTGAACAAAATGGGAGCCATCTGACTGTCCACAGGAGGTAGGCACAGCTCAGAGGGGGCCAGAGGAGACGTAAAGAGGGATCCTTAGCTTTAGAAACATTTAGAGATTGGGTTACTATCTCCAGGCACAGGAAGGACTCCAGCCAAGGGCTACATTACTCTACTTGAACACTTTATCAGTCAACGTACCTGAAACTGGTTTGTGCCGCTCCCTTTTCACAGAACTGTTCTGTGGAGCTGGACCTATTGATGGTTATTTATTATTATTTGTATTGTAACACAGCCTGGTACCCCCAGGCAGGACCCCATTGTGAAAAGCATTGGGCAGACCTAATCAAGTGAGATTAGATTCTAACCAGACTAGAGCTAGTAATTCCCAGTTAGGTGGAAATCTTAAAACATGGGAGAGAAACACTCTTTTACAAATGGCAAGTTCCATTGTACAACAAAAGAGATTACAAGTACGTTTAGAGATAAACACAGCTCTTGAAGCTGTTCTAAATCATTACTTCAATTACCAAGGAAAAATACTTTCACAACCATTAGCCTTCAAACACATGGGGATCTTGCATATTTGTATTACTTGACCCTAAAACAAGCATGAGAAAACCAAAGCTGTCCAAAACTCACTCAAAAGGTCCAACCCCAAAAAACCACGCTCATGCAATGAAAACAAGGGGGACCAAAGCACCCATGTGGTTGCTCCAAAGGCCAGATTCTGATTTCTCTTACACAGCAGTGAAATCTAAAATAATTACTTTAGACTTCCACCAAGGAATAAAAGAGATCAGCATCTGTCCTGGAGTTAACCAAAATTACTCAGATTTCTTCGGATTGACACTAATGTAACAAAATGAGAGGGAAATGTGGTGCCCAGATTTCAGCCTTCCCTTCATGCTCATGACACTGCTGATCACAGAGGGCATTCTCCCAGCAAAGCTTCCACACCTCAGCCTTCAGCCACAAACCCTTCTGCGTGCTGGCAGAAGAGGGAGTTGTAGGAAAAGCTGCGCGGACAAAGGCAGGAGAAAAAGGCATCCTGAGCACGGCTTTGGGGCTGAAGCACATAAATCACCAGCTTCTCACGGTGCTGCACTGTGGGCAGCAGTACCTGCATGAAATGCAAAGGGAGCTCAGGCAGGGTGACCTCTGGAGCACCCCATGCCAAGGACACCGGGTGGCTTCAGTCTGTGCCTCATGGCAAGGTGCACATCAGTGAGAGCGGAGCAGATAATTCACAATAAAAACCCTCCTCGTGTGGGAAGCAGCTTTTGCTTCTCAAATCATACCATCTGCAGAAAACAAGCCTGAAACAAGAGGCTCATACTGGCAGCAGAAGGGAGTTCCTGATGAGCACTAAGCACTCAGGAGAAATCTGTCCACAGGCAAGTGAGAAAAGAAGCTGAGCACACTCTAGAGCATCAGGTCTTTAAGAGAGGATAATTTCAGCATTGCCAAGTGTTGGTACTAGACCAGCAAAGTTATAATATAGTAACTGTGTAGGGACCTGCCTGTGGTCTCTGGCAATTCTCACCATCAGCCCCTACAATAACTAGTAGCATTTGGTGCTCTGTCTAGTGTCATTCATGTCTAATTGAGCAACACAGTCAAAAGCATCTGATGGGGACCAGACGCTGGCTTTTAATTAGGGTCCAGCACTGAGAGACTGTGGGTCAAATTCTACTTTCATTTGCACAGGAGCTGCTCTCCTTGATGTGGGGGGGAAGTTGCACCTGCATAACTGAAAAGTAAAATTTGGCTGCTCTGTTCCTATGCACTTTTCCATATAAATTACCGTACTACATGCAGCAACAAAGGTTTATAAATGTTGGCTGGCACGCAGTGAATTTATTTACAAGTTAAGTCTAATTTTTATTTATAGTTCCAGTACAATCATCTCTGGTAGAAATATTTATGTTATCTGTACTTCTGGTCTGTTAGAGCCTACTGCAATCATAAACATGGCTGAAAAATTATTCGCAGTTAGCAGGGTTTAAACTACCCATTATATCACTAGCTAGTGCCAATAAACTTTGGTGCTGGTTGATAAAGTTTCCTCAATGGAATAAATATATATTTGACTTTCAAAACCTTTCCTGGGTTACACAGAGTGGGGGGTAAGAGGAGAGGGAAATGCCAGCTGTAGGATTTGATATACTGAGAGCCAGATCTGCAGCTAGCAAGGAGTCTGGAGAGATCCACAGGGGCTAGGAGGCAGCCTAAAGCATGCTGAAAACTCTAACTAATAGCTTAAATTTGTATCTTGGTAAGATATTTCAACTGAGGGGAGCTGCAGCAGCTAACACTCACTAATATCCTTCATGACTCTCTATATGGAGTAGACCCAAGGGGGAAAAAAAATCTGTCTTGAAATTTTTAGCCATGAGTACTGGTCACTGCTAAGGCAGGAAAAATGGATTAGGGGAACCAGCTTTTGTTCATTGTTTGATTGCCATAATGGTAAACATGACATACATTCTCACACTGACATGGCACAAGAAGCCAACCAGCTCAGGACAAAACTAAGGACAAGAAGGTTAAACGTGAATTAGTGAGACCAGCCACTTACACACAGAAAATACCAATTAGGAACAAAATTTAACTAAATCTGTATCAGCTGGGGTAAGATAGAAAAGGTAATGCACTTTAACAGTCGCTGCCACAGTGAAAAACTATTGCTGTAAAAGAACATTTTTAAAACTAAACAATTACTTAAATCTACAGTATTACAATCAACACAAATGAAACTTTATCTCAATGTAATAAATCAGTGTAACTGAACTTCTTTTTACTCATTAGTAGACCTTTACTGTTTTAAACTGAGATGTGTCACAAAGTAGCACTGGAAATCACATGCCTCTTTCCACCAGAAAGCAGTAATAAAAGATGACTATTCTACCAAATTATAATGAAGACAGATAACAGAGTGAATTATAAAACAAAGGTTATAGATAGAGACTGAGCCTTGTAGAGGTAATGACTTTTAATTGGATTGAGTTTATCATATTTTCAGAGGTACAGCACAACCAGAAGAAAGGATTAGAATTATTTCCACATTTCATTATTTGGCATAATGAGAAAACAGAGGGAGGTCCACATCCCTGATGTGTTTGGTAAGCCACAGGAGATGTTGAACATGTCAGTATCTGGTAGAGTACGGTCCTGAGACACAAATGCATTTGCTCCCTTATAATGCGGCAAAGTGTAATCACTTGAAAAAAAAGTGAAAAAGGAAAGGGGGAAAAAAAGCCAGGTCATGAAGTTTTGTTTCAAAAGCACATTATGAATAAAAAGGAATTTAACCCCTTCCTGCCAGCAGGCACTTCAGCACTAGCCTGCAAACACCCATCCATCTGCTTTGAGGAGCTGAGCAATTCCCACTCTAAGCACCAAGAGCTTAAAAAGAATGAACCAGTGGCAGCTCAGTGACCACATCATCTCTCTCACACCACCAGGGCAAAAATACCCTGGGGAAGACACTGGGGAGGGGCCCTGCACTGCCTGAATCCCAAAGAGACTGCACTCCACCTGGGAAGAGTAGGGAACAGAGACCAGTGGGGAGAAGGCAGCTCAGAATATCCTGAGAGTTGGAAGGGACCTACAAAGATCATCAAGTCCAATCCCTGGCCTTACACAGGACATTCCCAAAATGCTGGGGATAAAACAGCAAGAGCTGAGAGAATATCAAGACCAGGATGTAGCTGCTCCTGAGCTATACCCAAGTATTCCAGGGAGGGATGGACTTTTGGGGAGCTGCTTTTGGAAAACCGAGCTGCTGTAGGAGCAGAGTTTCACACCAGCAGCCAGACAGCTTTTTAATTATGCAATTACAGTGAAAGAGCATTAATTATACTCGAGTGACACTGTGATACACTGTAGTTAAGTCCTTGAAGCACTAACAGAAGTACTCATAACAAATACACTAATCAGGAAAAGTATCGGGTAATTAATCCTACAATACTGTCCACTTCAGAAACTCAAGGTCTGGCAAGACTGGCTTCCAGCATTTGTTTCCGAGGAGATACAAGGCCACAATTTTTCCTGCAAGCGACTCCTCAGCAGAAGGTCACCCAGAAACATGCAGGATGTACTTAGCTGATTGGAAAATCATGAATCTCAAGAGCAACTTTACTTCATGTCAGGTGTATTCTGCAGCATTCTGGGGCACCAGTATGTTTATATCCACTATGGTTTTTATTTTTTACCAAAAAAAAAACCTTTGGGACAGTTTTATTTCATCACATGTGCATAGACATTTATTCCTGTATGACAGAGCTGTTTTGGGTGGGATTGCTGTAAAACTTGAATGAATTTTTTTCCTGCTTGTCTCCAAGAAACTCAGGGCCATGGCTGGCACACTTTGACCAGTTCTTCTCATTGATATATCACTCAAAAAATGACACATTCTCAGAGAGAATAACCTTTGTTTCTTTTTTTTCCAGACCAAGAAAAAGAAAAAAAAAGCATTCAGAACCTGATTTATCTACATTATCTCCACCACCAATTTGTTTCAGACCCTGCTCATTCCTCAAAGCAATTCCACAATTTTTCTGACATAATTCTACCTGTGCCAGCCACATATTCTAAATAAACACTAATTAACTTTTAATCTCAACAAAATATTCAAGGTTGATGAAATGTATTTATGTTTCCTGCCCCATTTCAGAAGATTGGTCTGTCCCAAGAAACAGGATTTATCTTAATGCCAGTGGGACTTTTTTCTGAGTTTACAAAAATGTTCATTTCAGTAGTGGTGCAGATAAGGTTTGCCCATGGAACTGACACCATTTACTGCAGGTATCCAAGAACAACTGGGAAAAAAACTACTGCTGCCCTACAGCAAGCCCCAAACTCCATGGTAGGATGACTTTAAACAAGGATGGAGGCAAAAGGGAACTACACCCATTAAGTATAGCTAAATTCTCAGTTACCTTTCTAAGATAGTTTGTTTTTCTAAAGAAGTGTGGCATACATGAATGCAAGGAGCTACAAGAATCCGTAGCAATTATTTTTCTTGGCCTTTGTATAAGAGGACAAGGGGAAACACCAGGGGTTTGCAGCCAAGACATCTACACAAAGATAAAATGGGGGCCCAGTTCCTTCATCATCACAGGCTTCATGTGCTTCAGCTCAGCTTAAGATGCTGCATTGCCTCAGTGCCAGTGGCCACAGCTCCCTCCCCATGTCCTGTCTGCATCCTCTGCTGCAGAAAGGTGCTTGCAAAACAGCTTTCCCCTGAAAATCCTTCATTTCCTCTCCACTCTTCCCCCCCATTTCTTTCCCTTCCCTTCCTTTTCTCAGAGATGTTGCATTTTCTTTCCCATGTTATTACCAAAAATTCACAAAAAAGGAAAACATTGAGAGAAGTTAAAGGAAAAAAAATTCCAAAGCCCAAATATTAGAGCTCTGAGTTTTGCTGAGCAATCAGGAGACTTGTTTTAAAAGGAAAAGTGTTTGCAGAAATCTGGCAAATGTAGGATGTTGTCACCTCTTTCCTATAAAATTGTTCCTCATGCAATTTGGAAACATCTCCAAGGGTGTTTGTCTGGCTGTACTTTTACCTGGCACATCTCTGAAGGATGGGTTCTCTGTGGTTCAGTGCTTGGAGGTTTTTAACACTACCTAAGAGCTTTCCACTCTTGCCTCTCTCCCATGCTGGTGGTCCACAGGCGATCCTGGGAGGTGCCTGTTCTCTCTTTAACACATTTTCCACCTCAGCCAAAAGCCCTTTGCTACTCCCTTCACTTGGACACAGAGCAGCTCCTCCCTCTGTTCACCCCTTTTCCCTCCTCTTTGGAGGAAAATGAGCAAAATGGATTGCATCCATCTGCACTGCTGAACTCACAGGGGAAACTTCTCCTGGAGCTCTCAAGGACCAAGAGACTGCCCATGTCTCATGTTTGGAGAGCTCCATGCAAGCCAAAGCTCCACAGACACAGAAACCACTGGGAAGTTTTTGGCCAGAAAAGCCCAGAGCTTTCCAAGCCCAGCTAGTCAGAAAAAGATCAAGAAGATATTTCAGCACATGCAGGACTAACAGGAAGGACCCCCTGGGCTCTCACCTCCCTGGTCCATCAAACCACAGGGTCTTTGCTTATGCTGGGAGTGGTAGCTCTGACACTGCACACTCAGTTGCTCTTGCAAACTTATCCAGTAACAAATTCCCCTATTCCCTCTTGGGTTTCCCATTTCTTCCACGGGATCATATTATCTCATTTGCCTCAGATGAGCTCCATGGTGAACAGCTCATCCATCCCCAGGGCTTTGGAGATGCAAAGCAGGACAGTATGGAAATGCCAAGTGTTCCTGTAGCACCAGCAGCCTGTTGGAGGGAGGGAGGAGTGACAGTCCTTATTCTGATCACATCCCCCCTCCAAAATCAACAGTGACACCAGTGTGAAACCAGAACGAGACCCCCGCTGTGAAACAGTTAACATCAGTTAGATCTATTTTGACTTTAAAAAAAAAAAGGGAAAAAAGAAGAGTGGGACTACAGTTTATTTTGCATGGCTTCCTGGTCAAAGCCTCAAATGTTTTGTAGATATTTATTAATATATATTAACTGTAAAGAAAGTTAACTGCTAATGTAATTTATTCCCCTCTTTGTTCCATACACCTTGTATTGCTTTCTCTGAAGCTGTTGATCTTGGAGAATCAGAGGGGTCCTGGGGAGCTGCTAACAGAGAGCAATAAATCAGCACTCTGAAAGCTTCTGGTTCATCCCAATAACTTGGAAGAAAATTTGAAAAATAATCTCTTTCCCCCCCCCACCCTTTCCAAACTGGCAATCTTCACAAGCTCTATTGTTTTCATGTGCAGGCTGATATATGACAGCTTAAATAAATACATAGTTCTTAATGGAGTAAATTCAGCCTTCATGTAATTGGATGCCATGCCATTAGAGACCTTGGCCCAGGCAGTGCTCTCCATCCCCAAGGATCCCACAGGACTGAAACTAACAGGAGGTTGTTATATACTTGATTTCTACCTATTATGTCACTGTGGACTAATCCTCTGTTATAAAGAGTACTTAACTTTATATCTATTTATGTTTACGGATGTGGATTTAAGTACTGTTTATAATGACAAGGATGTATATATACAACATGTATATGTAATATAATATATCTATAAACACAGAGACACGTCCTAAATCATAGAAGTGGTAGAGTCCTTGAGCAAAAATGGCTTGAGAAGCTGAGGGGTTCTTATGTCAGGAAAATAATGTGGCTTTTCCTGAAATTGTTCTCAAAGTGACTTGAATTCCTTCTGTCCAAATTAGATCCAAAAATGCTCTGAAATTTTCAGGCTAGACCATTGCACTTCACAAAGCCATAAGTGATCATAAAAGAGACACCCCTCCCTGCAGCACCAGTGTCTCTACCAGGAAAGAGAGAGTTGCAGTGATACAATTTGCTGCCCACAGAAGACACTTCCAGGGTAAGGAAGTGGAAGGAACAAATTGCATTTCAATGTTTTCCCTGGAAAGCTCATTAGAAATTCAAGTCAAATAAAAGCAGCCGTTCCTATGGAGCACTTTGCAAAGCAAGCATCAAACTGGTATTTAGCTGACCTCTTCCACACTCTGGTGAACCTCAGTTCACCAAGTTTGGTAGGGCCATGCATAACTCCAAGGGCAAGAGAGGAAAAAAAATCCAAGCACTGTCATGAGAAGGTGTTGAAAGAGCTCTCAGAGCACATCCATGACTCCATCTCACCGACCGCAGCCGTGGAGGTGAACAGAACCAACCCGCAGTCACAAAACAAATCAGTGGCATGTTTGGAAAATGAGCAATTTATCTGAACTTGGCATGCCTTGGTCTCTGCTCACAGAGCTGCAGTTCCTGTACAGACCACAACCCATATGGGAAAAGCTGGAGATGAACAAACTGAGCCTTCCAAGGGCTCCAAAGCAAAGACTGATATACAGTGAGCCTTGAACAAAAAGCCATGCTGGGTATGGGGGGAAGTTGCATTGTAGTGAGGGCTGTGGGCTATGGAAAGCTCAGCTGAAGGAGGGGAAATTCAAGGTCAAGCACCAGGAGGAGCCTGGCTGTGGGATTCCTCCCCAAGGAACTCTGCTCCGAACTGGCTGTGCCCCCATCACACCTCATCATCCCACTTCTGTTGAAGCCAACACCACTCCTCCCTAAAATCAGTGGAAGCACCAGAATCTCTCTTGCTCACCAAGCTTGTGGAAACACAACCAATAGCCCAAAACTTGAGCAATGCTTCCAAAAATAAAAAGAGCCTGACCTAAGTTCTGCAGGGACTGAAAGGAGCTTTGGTCTTTTAGAAAATGCCTGCAGAAAGGGCATCTCCAGGGCTGAGACCACCAGAGATGCTGCCCAGTTCCCAGATTAGACTGACAGACTCTCAGCAGGCTGGAGAGCCCACTTCCATCCCCTGCTGCTCACCAGGGACTTCATCTCAGGATTAACCTCGTGTTGTCTCACCAGAGGCCAAAACCCCAACACTTATGCACTCAGAGGGGATTTTGCAGGAGGAAAAGGGCTCAATATGTGCTTTTTGTCCAGGTATTTTAGGTGAGAGAGATAGACCAAATAAATACCATTTGTTGCTTAAAGTGCAAATCCCAGCAACTACTTTGAACGGGAGCATTTGGTAGTTGACACATCTACGGATGTTTTAAATCATAAGGGCATCCACTCCATTTTAGTTTTAATGTGTTTGTGTGTGAAGTTCTTTGTCATTCCAGCCCACCTGTCTCAGGGCACAGAAATCAAAAACAGGAGTAACTCTCAAATTTCACCTCAATTTAATCCATCACAGAAAGCAGACTGGTTTTGCACTGTATTAAAAGAAAAAAAAAAAAAACACACCAGGACATTTAAACAAAGTGACACAGATCATCAGCAGATCAACTGAAAATGACAGCTCAATCAAACAAATGTATGTTGAGAATTTCCACAGGGCAGCTCTAGCTGCAGCCAAACCAAATTTGTTTAGTATACATAAGTTAGCTGCTTAGAAACATTCAGTATGCTGCTAGCCAGATGATGACTTTCCCAGATAAACATCTATTTAACCAAATATCCCCCCACCCATGGAAGTGCCAGCAGAGTTTTGATGGATTCTAGTCTCTTAAAAATCTGATTTTGCTCTGGCTGGTACCAAACCCACCCACGTGGCCCCTAATTAAAAATAACTAAACACTGCTTTAAAATAAATGTTATAACCACCAAAAGGTAGGCAAAACTCTATAATCCTCACAGAGTGCTTCTGGCTGCCAATAAATTCACAAAGTGGCACGAGGATGAAATACAAATTATGAACTTGGGAAGCACCAGAGAAAACTGCACATCCTGTGTCATAGATCAAATATACAGAGAGGAGGGGGTTTGTCTGATTCCTCTTTTAAAGCAAGGTATTCCTCTTGAAATCAATGAAAAGTCTCCTATTGATTCCAGAAATGACACATAAATCTCTCACTGAGGAAATATATTGATAAGAGCTCCCCTCTGTGATTCTGCCCTGCTTTAGAGAAGATTTTCTATGGTGTCATTTAGTAACAGTCAAAAAAAAAGTAGTTTTGAAGATGAGAAAGTAACTTGGCAAATTTAGTTTAAAGGTCATTAAAATATACAAGAAGTTTCATCCAGATTCAGATGCTCGAGCAAAAGAGGTTTCAGTTCAGACAACAGCAGAACTCTGGGCAAAAGTCAAGGCACTGGATTTCAGCCAGCCTAGAAGGATTTAGTCCATAGCTACTGAAATTAGTAGCCAAAAGTTCATCTGATGTGAATTAGCCAGATTTTATTCAGGGTGAGAATTTTAGGGACCAGTGGAGCACTTGCTGTTCATCCAGCACATGTGCACATGTGTTTTTAAGGGGTGACTGTCCAACTATATAACTCCAAAATGAATAAGGGACAGAGAATGACTGGCTAACACAATGATTTGTAATACAAATTATAATTTTGGTGAAAGTCTATATTTAAACATTTTTAGGTTTTTTTTTTTTACTTTTCAACTTCTGATTTCTTAAAATAAATGACTCAAAAATAAAAGCTCTTCAAAGTTCTGTCAAACAAAAGAGTGCCTATAAAGCACATATTCTGATGGACATCTGCTTGCTATTTAATAGCCACAAAGAGAGTATTTACAAAAAAATACAAATGCTACAAATTAGGAGGCCTGTGATGCTGGAGCATCCCAAGGAGCAGTGTTTACACAATGATCAGAGGGATGTGGGATGTCAATGGAGAGAATAGATGCTTACAGATATGTCACAGCTTATTTCCTGGGCGGAAAAAAATGCACCAAAAGGTCATTGTACGTGATTTAAACACCCTAAATAACTAGTACCCAACCTGGAGGTTGCCTGAGAAAGCCAAAATCAGCCACTGTGTGCCAGCAACAAGAGATGTATCATTGAAGGCTCTCATTGCAGAAGAGGAGACCGAGGTGCCCCTGTTGGAATTCAGAAATCCCAGTGTCCTGTCCCCATCATCAGTGTCAGAGGTCCACAGACCCCATGAGATGAATAAAAGGAAGATTAAAGTGTCAGAGTCTGATGGGACTGGGGGAGAAAGAAAATTCCTGAAGTACCCATATGGTGGGAGGAGTTTGGCGTACACAAAAATGTTCACTGTTGAACACTGCAGGATTTCCTTTAAAAGTATCTGTTTGGGGGGAGTTTAACTCATGAATTTTGAGTGCATAATTGTGCTTTTGCCAAAATTTGCACATTGACATATTGCTAGGGAAGAAAACCATGGGAAAGCAAGGATGAAGGATGACAAAACTCAAAGTACTAACCCCCAGAAGGGTTCCTGCTGGATATTGGTTTTTTTTTCAAATGCTGTTACTCAAAGTGCAAAAGAGCCACCTGATGATACAGCACAGAAATCACAGAAGCCAAAGTTCATATTATTTTGAGTGGAACAAGATTATTTTTAATCTTTTCCCCTTCCACTGCCTTTCATCATAGCACAAGAAAAGGTGAAGCTGTCAGTGCAACTGGAAAACAAACAAGATGCAAACTCGCAAATTAACACTTGGAAGAGAAGCAACTGTAAAAATAAATATAAAAATGAGTTTAGACAAATTAACCTGATCCACCCAGAGCAGCAACAAACAAAACAAAAAAAAAAAAAAAAAAAAAAAAAAAATCCAAACACAAAATTAAACATTCCCTGAAACTCTTCCAAAACATCAAGAGGAAATAGTACATTTTCCTTTATTTTAGCAGTATGACTGCTTTCAAATTTTATGTCTAGAGATTCAAACCAGCTCAGAGGAAATCCATGTAACTCTGAATATTACCATCCTTTTTTCTCTAATCCCAACAAGCTACACATAAAATACAACTCCAGACCAGTCGAGCTACTGTGTACTCCACTGGCAAACACATCAAGAAGGGCGGTGCAGATTAACACTGGTAGTGGGGAAACCAAGATCAAACCATAAATCCTTCATGCCTATTGACAAGAGGTTTGTCACTTAAATCTAATTTTTATTTACGTGAGTAAAGCCATTTTATTCTTTGAGAGTTAAACACACAAGCTCAAGGAGACAAATAGAGCATACAAGCCAAAAAGACACCTTGATCACACTGCTCCCTGAAGAGAACATGTCCAGGACCTACTTAATAAATGTATGGGTAAATCTATTTCCTTTTCTCCCACTGGCCTGGCTCCCTAAGGTGCAGAGCACCCACCCTGCACGTGGCAGGAATGCAGAAATCCACACAGCACAAAGTGCACAACCAAACCAGCAAACCTTTTGTCATTTTCCCAGATTATTAGGAACCATCAGTAGCATTTAGAGCCCTGATTCAGGGCTAATTTAACCCAGTCCAGACTAGACCCGAATCAGCTCACAGTATGCATTGAGAAGCTTAATGCGAATAAAGATGATTGTAGAAGTTAACGTAGATAAGAGCTAGAAGCAAGAAACTCAGCTTCATAACCATGACCAACACAAGGAGATCTGCAGAAATCAAAGCACAGGATGCACTATGGTTTCCACTGCATTCCTCAGCCTCAGAGATCTGCCAATATTTTGCACGTAAGCACACAGACCTTCAAAAGAGCCGGGTTTGTCCCAAGAAAGTACAAAACAATCACTACAAAGGCAAGCAATGAGAAATCCTCCTCCTGAAAAAACATGCCGTAAAAATGAAGTATAAATCATGAAACCCAAATGAAAACAACCACTCCCCCACCCCAAAATTGCCCAAATAATGGGATGAGGAAGTTTTCTCTGATGAGATTAAATACTGCAAAGCTCTTTCCAAGTCCAGTAACAAACTACTTCAGAAGCAGTGGCAGAAAGCAACACAACAACACTGAGCAATGCAGGGCAAAGTAAGGATTGATCCAGAGCCCTGGGACAAAAGCTTTGCCTTCCCTCAAAATGCATGGAAAAGGCTTCTCACAAGTGTGCCACCTTGCCTAACTCCACTCTCAGGGGTTTGCTGCTCAGGTCAGTGGAAGAAAAATGAAGCTAACAAATGTTTTTGAAAACGCCAGTTCTTGAAAGCAAACTTATTACACTGAGGCCTGAGCACCATCAAGCACAAAACTCTGGCATCGCAGCTCGAGACAAAATGCCAGACCTTCACACAAAGCACCTCTCTAAGATTATTTCCCCAACTCAGCAGAGAATACAGCGAAATAGGTCATATATCACAGGAGCAAAGCAATGCCATGCTCAGCAATGAAATTCCTTGGGACAAAGGGTCTCCACATTTATTCTACCCCACCATCTCTCAGCATATCTCAATCTCACAGGAGGTCAGCTTCCTACCCCTCAGCCTGCCACATTCAGCCTGGGATGCAAAAAGTCTGGCAGCAACAGAAATGAGAGAGAAGATGTTAAAATTAGTCTTTACTGTCTTTTGGCTTGTTTTCATCCTTTATAGCGTTCCTTTTCAAGGATATTAAATCCAAAAAAATGGGCAGATTCCTATGATTTGTAACAAAAGGGGTTACAAACATGGACACCAGGCCAGGAAATCCATACCTCCTATTATACACCCACCAAAAGCAGTGGGCTCATGGTGACCTGCTCCACCAGGACACAGGGGCACCAACATAGTGTTTGGAGGCACCTTTCACACAGCTCTGTCAATGTGGAGTCCTCACTCCATCACTCCCGTGGAGAGGTCCTCCCTTTTACCCTCTTCTTACTAGAAAGCTCATTTCTGGCCTCAGAATATTCATGGACACTTTATTGCCCATTTGTACTTGTTCCAGCACTGTCCTTTAGCTTAAATGGTTTGCTGGGAGTGTTTGTCACCTTCAGTATCAGACATAACCTCTATCAGCCTTCATTTTCCTCTGCTGCACAAGCCAAGCTTTTTAGCCTATTCTTGTATTCAATTATCAATCATCAGCTGTTCAATTAGAGACGGTGCAAGTCGAAGACCCAGGAGCCTCAGGAAGAGAAATATCCCAGCCACTGTGACAGAGACAACACCAAGTTGTGTCAGGAGCAAGTACACAACGAATCCATAAATCAGGAGAGAAAGCAGGGGCAAGAGGAGAATTGAAAGCAGCATCTCCCCTTTCAGTGGGTTAATGTGACTTCTTCTCACTTTGCTGCAGAAATCACATCCAGGACAAGTTGCTTTCAGGAAGCAATTACAGGGAAGCAGCAGTGCAGAAGATGGATCTGTTTCTCAACTCTTCCACATGTCACTTCTCAAGGAAGGAGCTGTTGATGGGGCTCACAACTTAAAATCTAAATATTTCCAGAGGAAAACATCCCTAGATGTGAATATTATCTACTGGCCATCAGGATCTTCAGTTATACAAACCACTTGGAAGCATTGTATGGACCAATCCAAAGAACATCAATTAAATTCTGATCTCCCTACTGTTAAACTACTGATTGATTACACAGGGCAAGATGTCATCTGTGCTCTCTGTTGCACTATTACCAGGTCTGTCATACAAATTTCATGTGTCCCATGCATGTAGAGGACAAGAAATATGGGCAAAAGCTGTAAAATGCAAATATAGGAGCTTGACCTAATGCTTTCAATATTTTTATTTAACCTAAATATCTTTGAAAATTAATCATAACTGAAGATATTTTCAGCAATATTTCTTTTTAGTTCTGAATGCAGGTAACTCCATCATATAAATATAGATCTGTGTGTCTCAGGGCAGAGAGGCAGCTTTCATTACAAAGGCCTTTCTTGGAAGAAACCTGATCTTACTAATATTAAAAAAAGTTATTTTAGAATATAGCTCCCTTCCATAAAAAGTTTCCAGCAATTTATTTTCATTCCAGTATGGGAAAAAAAACCACCCAAACTCTGAAATCTAAGAAGCTTCTGTACAAAATAAGTAACATCTTACAGCCAGCTGCAATGATCATGCATCCATTCAAGTCAAGCTAAATACGTCCTAAAGAAGCAAAAATTCCTTTCAATTAAAACATTTACCAGTATAATTTTATTTTTGGAAGTGTACAGATGTGAATCTGCAGCAGGTGCACGTGACTGTTTCTAACACACACTAAGAATGGGTAAAGCCATTTTAACCCCTTGCTGTATTCCCTGTGTCTTTGCTTCCCTTCTGGGAGAGGAGGAGTTTGTGCCTACCCACATCCCTCAGAGGGCAAATCCAACCCTCTTCTACTAATAGATGCTGAGGTTAACACGAAGCAATTCAAAGCTCCTCATTAATTACTGCTAATTGTCATGGCAATCTCCTTTCCCCTGTTTTACATCATGAGCAAACGATTTTTTTTTTCATTGCAGAAGAGGTAAGAAGAGAGATGCTTGGGAAAGCATAATTAGCTCTGCTAGTTAGTGTGATCTGATTTGAATATTTCTATTTGCTTTTGTAATTAAAAAAAAAAAAAGGCAGCTAAGTGAAGTCATCTCCACATTCTAAATAATCAAGTTCATAAATTAAGATATCTAGGCTGCAAACCTGTTTCTCCATTAAAAAAAAAAAAAAAAAAAAAAAAAAAGCCATCTCTGATGGCAGAACATCCCCAGGGCAATGCTGCCCACAAACCACGAGGGGAGAGTCCCCTCTCCCAGTGGGAAAGTTGAGAGGACACTGCCATGTCAAACCTCCACAACCCAACTTTAAAGCATTAATAACCTAAAATTAGATTTATTTTTTTTTCTAAGTTAAGAAATTGTGTCTGCTCCCTTTGCCTTTCATCAGCAATTAGGTCAATTTGCATTGGCATCTCTGAGTCTCATCATTGCTGTTCCCCTGCCAGTGGTGGATTCAGAACAGTACAAGGCAACTTTTAGGGAGGGTGGAGGACTCGTGCAGAATCTGTCCTAGAGCTGTGTCAGAGCTAGTTTTACTGACTTTAATTCCAAGCTGCTGAAGAATTCCTTAAACCTCTTCAACCCTCAAAATTTGGAAGTTTGAATAGATTAACTGGGTGGGTTTTATCTCCATTGAATCCTTCAGGGATGAACAACAAGTTTTCCTCTTGATGAGAAAATTGAGTGAAACATTCCTGTGCACATAGAGCACGCCATGGTAGTGATTTCCATAAAGCTTTGGATTTGGCTGAAAAATCCAAGCACTGAAACACCTACTACAATTTCTTGACTAGAAAGGGGATTCTCAGAACTGTTGAAGAAGTATAAATAAAAACACATTCATTTATCCAACATCCCAGCTACTACTGGGGCTGCTGTGCAACCAGAAGAGCCAAGCACATTGTTGTACACCACCAAGGCTCACAAGCCCGTGCTGTTAGATTTGCACAAACTGGGTGAATAAAAACAGGTCATGATTTATTCAACCTCTTTCTGTTTCACATAATAGCCTGAGCAGATTATGATATTCTTTTACATGCTCCCAAATCCAAATACGCTTCTGGATATTTTTAAAGTCACGACTGACTGGAAATATTTGTGATTTTAGCTGTTTTGTTTAGCAACGAGCAGTCAGAGCTTGCTTCTACCCCCCGACCCAACGAGCCCCCAAACATTTCCAGCCCAGGCTCATGCAGATGTAAAATTAATGTTCACCTTCTGCTGGTAACTCTTACCAGCAAAATAATAAATTCAGTTAATAACGGAAAAGAGTATTCATGGTGCTTTCTTGACAGTGCTCATTCACCTCTGCACTTGTTTTACCATAACAGAGTATTTGACACTGCTCACTTTTGGCAAAGCTCCACCATTCAGACAGTGCTGCAGCCGCAGGCTGGAACAGATCCTGGGCAGTAAAAAAATTTAAAAAAAAAACCCAACCAACATCGAATTGTAAAACACAAATGTTTTCCTGATGGAGCAGGGGCTTTCTAGGAGGCTGCAGCCCATCTCCAGGTAGGCTCCCACGCCCTGGAGGTGATGTTTCTGTACAATAGCTGTGGCCACTGCACAGAAACACCTTCTCCTGCACAGGGTGAAAGCCTTTGGTTGTTCTTCCAAGCAGGACACAATATGGAACATGACTGGGGAGTTTTCTCCATAAACAAACCAAGCCTCTTTCCTTACAGAGCTGCCTTTCTTCTCCCAAGACCCTCTAAAAGCTTGGAGTCTCCTTGAATCTATTAGAAATCTTTCCTGGAGAGAGGAACTAGACATTGTAAATGAACCTTGACTTAGAAGCCCCCTTGTACCTGCAAATATCCCACAGATTCCAGAGGTATTTTATGCCCAGCCTATTTACCTGTCATGCTAGCTCTCACCCTATGATTCATTTATTTTTAATGCTTTCAGCAGTTTTTAACTGATACTTTTCAAGGTGTTAGGGTATCCCCCCTGCAGTACTTTTGGATTTGCTTGCAGAGCTAATACACTGTGGAAACATACGGAGAATGTTGTTAAGATGCTTTGAGAAAACTTTTTAAAAGAAAGCTGTCCCCATGCCCTGCATACACAGGGCCACGTGTGAAGGACTAATAACTCAGAGCAGGCTCTCAAAGAGCCTGGTGAGCACAGTAGGAGGCCAAGTCCTGACCCAGGCCATCTAGAGGGGTCTTTGACCTGTGCCCTCCACATAGGGCAAACACAGAGTCCCTCACAGCGCGGTCTGGATGTTCTTTAAAACCATGAAGGGTGAAGATTCCCCTCTCTGTGTGTCCCAGTGCTTGCTCACACATAGGGCCCTTTTCTTCCCTACACCCAGCTCCAGGTTTCTAAAATATTGCTTGCATCAGGGGTGTAAAATTGGTGGTTTGGGTGTACATGGTAAGTAAGGGGGATAAAAACTCACTTTTGCCCACACTCTGTTTGATCCAGCCCTGGTTCCCTCAACCAGGGATCCCACCAGGTCCTTGCAGAAAGAATTGTTCCCCAGTTGGTCCTTTCCCTGCTTCTATCTCCAGAATAACCCTGACACTGTAGAAGAGCTTGCTCTTGAACTTTACAAGATTTTTTGTGCTCCAGAAAAATAAATCTTTTTGAACAGTAAAGATCTACCAGGAAAGAGAGAAATCCCCAAACAGAAAGCTACTGGAACTTAGCCTCATCTCAATTCAGATCTGACAATATTGTAGCCACTCTGCAGGGCTCATTCTGGCACAGCAGGGACAAAATATTTCCCAAAGTCCCAGGAAACTCCAGAATTGCCTCTGGACAGTGCACTGCCAGGCTGGCTCCATCAGCACACTGCTGGGGCAGCTGGCATGAAGTGGGCTTGCCTCTCTCCAAAAAAAGCTGCCACCACGCTTTCTGGTTTTCCTTTTGGTAATTCAGCATTAAGGGCAAGAACCCCATCTAAGAAAAGATTGAAAATATGACTCAATAGTCAAACACCTGCACATTCTTAATTATCCAAGTGGCTCCCTCCATCAAAAATATTCATTATTTGCTGCATTTCTCAAATAACGGGGAAAGTCAGCGCTGCATTTCCCAATAATGTATGCCCACAACTCTATTTTCCTCATCTGCTCTGCTTGCCTAAGACTGGTCATTTGTTACCTGCTAGTTCCAATTGATTTCCTTTTGCCTCTGCTTTCCCTCGCCATGAGTGCAGGGAACAAACAGCACGATTTATACCAGCCATCCAGTACCAATCATTAGATAACAAGGCCCTTTACTGAAAGCATTTAGAGTAAAACAATACTTTAAGTTTACCTTTGCTTTCACTTCCTTCTTTATTACTCCAGGTTCAAAATAAGGCCAAAGAAGTTCCACTTACACGGAAGATTAGACAATCATCCAATATAAATCCTTCACATCCTATACAATGTACAGGGCTCGGATTCTACTGCAACTGATTAAATTTCTTTTTTCAATTGGTTTCATGAGATTGTCAGGCCTCCTTCTTTTATACCCATTTGCCACCTATTGATTCGGATGTGGAGAGCACAGCTCCATTTTTGGTGGCTTTTAACCCACAGAATCCCAGGCATGGATGACTGTGGGGCTTCAGCTCATCAAGTCTGATGGAAAAGCAGAGACAGAGATTGGGAAAGACCTACTGGTTTCCCTCCTTGGCTTTTCCCACCTCAAACCAATTAGGAAGCAAGTGAAGTCTCTTTGCACTGAGCCTGGTTTAATCCTCCTTTCCTCTGCACTGTGAAAAACTTTTATTTCCCTGCACAGGAGAGAGCTGGACTAGGAGAAACTAAATATGAGAAACTAAGCCAAAGAATGTAAAAATCAACAAAAAAACTCAAAAATTCAAACCTGCCAGGTGTGCACTGAGGCTCTTTTGGGTGATTTGGTTCATCACAAGGAGCTAATGCTGCACGGCTGGACAAAATGCTGTCCTAATGTAGCTCCCTTCCCATAGTAATAATTGCTGTGTGCATATATAATGCATTCATATCCAACCTTTGACAGAGTCAGAACTTTCCACTGAAAATACATATTTTTTTTATAAAGGCAGATCATGTTCTGGTAAAACTTGAATAATGTTATTCCAGCAACGGCTGTTCTACCTGCTTGAAATTCAGCATTAAGGGGAGTGGTAGGTTTTCAGCCACCTGAGGTGATCAGAGTTGTTCAGGTGTTTTAAGAGAGAGGCTGACTGGAGGATTGCTGTCTCCTCTCACCCCAGCCATTACCAGAAGCAGAGGGTGATGTAGAGAGAGCCACACTCTTCTGCACACACGCCTGAAACTGCAGAAGCAGCAACGCCCAGAAAATTGAAACCTTTTAGGTCAAGGCTGCCAAACAGACTGGTTCCCTCTGTGACACTGAACGGGCCGTCTCCATTACCTAATTCTTCTGGAAGTTCAGGGAAAAAACGTCTCCCAGTGGAAACTCCTGACTCCCGAGCACTTTGGCAAATCTGGATCTTATTTAGGTGCCTAATTCAGGGCTGAGCAGCAGAGGACTAGCAGGGTGATAATAAAAGAAAAGATTGTGGCAATTTATCACCGGAGAGCAGCACAAAACCCTTCCCAATTCTTTTATTAAACAAACTTTAATCAATATAGTCTGGTTTCCTGAAGTTAGACGCGAGCTGGGAAATCCAGATTTTGATTTCACCAAATAATTCATGGCTACATCTCCAGAAACATGCTGGAGAATCCTCCTTAATTTTCCACAGAGTTATTCTGCTGGAATAAAATTGATTCTGTATCTAGCATGGTAATGCATTTTTGAATCCTGCTTTATACATTTTAGCAGATGCAGCATAGCAGATCTTTTAATATTTTATTAATATTATATATAAGACAATATCATTTATCACAGCATTTAGAGACAAGGGTCAAACACTTCTTCTGACAGAAAAATTAAAAATCCTTTTCATTGAATATTTATATGTCCTACCATAAATAAAAAAAGAAGTTTTCACATAAAAATCTATTAATTTCAAATCCAAGTGCTTTGGGTTTTATGCAAGTGCAAAACCTTTGTAAGGGACACATCCAAACCTCAGTGAATCACTTGAAAATGCCCTTAAACCCCAAGGGGCTGAGCCTGGGCCCTGTGGCATTCAGTTGTCAAAAGGGGAACCTGGGTACATACACTCATGTGCTAATAATTGAAAGGTCAGCTCCATATACCTTTCATTTTGCACAGGGCTGTACAGGCTGGGAATTTCGTCTCCAGTTACCCACAAGTCTAAGACTGCCTCAGCTCATGACAAAGAGAAAACTGGGGTAATTCAAAGGACGGTTGTCATGCCCAGGTTTAAAAGAGTGTTCAAATTCCAAATAAATTTGACTCTGAGGTTTTTGCCGAGGCCTCTGTGAACTAATACTAAAAGGTTGTTGTCGAGCTATATCAAAAAAACCCGTCTGATTGCAGCCAACTGTCCATCCTTCCTTCCTTCAGCAGGGGGGCTGCATGTAATTTTCTGCCTTCAATTAAGATTCACCACTAAATTCATCTTCTTTTAAAACCACATTATTGCACCCTATGGTATCACATGAAATGCACAGCAAAGGTTTGGGAATTCTTTTGGAGGATGATGGGGAGTGGAAGCCCATGTTACAGGCACAATGGAAATAAATGCATAATTCAGTCCTTGCTTTTTTATTTGTCCTTGGCATTAATGAAGAACAAATTAGCTACTCTCCTTGGGTGTCTACCAGAAATAATAGTAACAACTAGAGCTCTTTCCCCCCCTCAGTAATATGTTCCTTTGTAGATAAGCACTGTGAAGAGGTAAAATTATGTCTTTTAAAAGTTTACTGTTTTCTTGTTCTAAGATGTAAATGATAAGGTTGGGACTGGGAAGTAATTCAGAAATATTTATTCCACTGAGACAATAGCTTTTTGTCATCAGAAGAAAGAATTGGTGGCTACCAACATGAAACAAAAAGACAACAGCATTAACCATGGCTTGTGCTACACCAGTAAATAAGAAACACCTTTCCAACAGCTCAGCACAACGAAGCCTGGGCCCTGACTGAGGGATGGGAATACCCACCCCAGAAGGTGACCTGGCTGAGTGACACAGCATTTTTATTGTTACCCATACACGTGCAATAAATATAATAAGACACTGGAAGCATTTCCCCCTCTTCCAGATGATTAATTTACAGCCTGTTTCATCAACCTTTTATGATGTGTAACGGGGACTTATAAAAAACGTAAACATCTTTGCATCTTTTTACAGGTATCACATCCTGACCAAGGTGGCTTTTGGCTGGGAGGAAGCATTCAGCCTGGAACTGGAGCTTACTTTAAATAAATTGACTCCAAGCATTGAAATCCATTATACAACCAAGGCAAAGCAACAAAACAACACCTCTCAAGTGAAGACCAGCATGTGGACATAGCTGAAAGACAGATCTACATGCAATGCAATGCATTTGTGTAATTAAATCAACCTGCCACTCTCTCATCTATTATGCAGATGCAGAAATACTAATAATTATTATCCTCACATATCTAGAAAGACTCAATAAATGGTTCCAAGCAGCAAGAACTTGGTTTGTGTTTGGATCTCTCTTACCAGAGCTTCTTTAACTAGCTCCTGGGTAGAATTCATTAATTTTTATTAACAGGGAAAACATTTGTCCCCGTGACAATATTTGCATTGCCTGAATGATTTTCACCTCTGCCACAAGGTGTTCTATCGGCTCATACATCACGCGATTACTTGGAGAGCAGAAAGACCCTCAGTCATTAGTGAGTGAATTAAAGATGATCTAAAGAGCTATTAATCACAGTGACAAAAGCCTTAATGTTGCTGTGACCCTGGTGGAGCCTGGGGACTAAAAGGGAAGCCGAGGGAGAGAAAATGGAAACATATGTTTTCTCCAAAATAACCTACCTTAGGAGAACTGTCAAAGATAGAGTCCCTTCAAACTGAGAAATTCTGCCATACCACTGCTCCTAGATTTTACTAGGACAGGTTCTGTAGCCAGTTTACTTTATTATTATTTACAGTTACTATAAACTATTAAGCAATAAAAGATACATGGTATATTCAGACCTTCCTTTTCTTTGCCAGGAGTTATTTAAAACCAATATATTTAAAGCAAACTGATACTCCTAACATACTGTAGGATAAACAGAGATCACTTAACTCACAATATAGTTCAAACTAAAGACGTAGCATCCACATCCCCTGTGGAGAACATAAGGCACTAAACTCTGCTTCTGCATTTCCAATTTGAAACTGTACTACTAAATAAATTCAAGAAAAAGTGAAACCTTTCATTTGCTGACACCAGCTCAGATTCAGCAAGGTCAGTCAGATGTCCAGACACAGAGCTTAAATCACAAAAGCAAAATATATTAATATTTCTATTAACAGATATTTCTAGTCTTCCCAATAACCACTTTAGCCATCCCCAGTTCCAACCTCTTCCTACTGGCAGTGGCTTAGTGAGTTGTGTCTACAATAAAGTTGTCTCTTTTTTATGGGCAGTAAGATACCAAAACAAAAACTGTACATAGAGGTGTAGCCGAGACTCTCATGAGAAACACTACACCATATTGTATTTTCTTCAAATATTACAGTCTGTAGGCAGAAATTAAATAAACTGGTATTTCTCCATCTGTTTGCACTCCAAAGAGATGTGCTGGAGCAGCTGAGCTCTTGGTACCCTCTGCTGTGCTCTCTGTGCTTCGTGGACAGCACAGAGTTCCTTCCTGCTCACTGTGCTCTAGTGCTGCTTCCAAGTCATGTTCCCCATGTTCCCTGAGGATCTGACCCACAGCTCTCAGAGGATTCCCATTTGCTTCATCAACTTTGAATGGATACAGAGGTGCAGGGAAACATCTGTAATGAGCACAAGGGTCAGAAATTAAAAATTAGTTGGAGGAACACAAGGAACCCTTCCATCTTCCTCTCATCTCCTTTCCCTCCACCCTCTGAGCCTACAAATTAGACAAATTCAGTCTCCCAGAATTCAGTCAAGAGGGTTTAAAGTGTCTCGCTCCAATGCCGTGCTGGACTCCACAAAGATGAACTTGTTCTTACACAGGAGTGCTGCCTTACTTTTTATAAAACCCTTAGTATTTAGTGATGTGATATCTGATCAGTCTAGAGTAGAACTTTCATCTCAATGAGAAAGGGCACTACATATTCATCTGGTGTCAGACCCATACATAAACAAGCTTCCTCAAATGACAGATCAGAAGCAAGAAGTGGCCTCTTTTTTCTAATAGCATCAGCCCAGCTGCAGATCTCAGTGGCGCTTATTCTCAGCTGGTCTGCTTTTAACATTCACTTCCCATTTAGAAAGCTAAATTGGGACTGCTTTAATCTTCTGGGTTCGTTTCCTTAATGAGAAGTGAAAGGTATAAGTGGCAGCAGGTAAAGAGATATTGAAAGCTGTGGCAGAGTAGCATTTAAATTTTAAGAAAAGCTAGATCAGAGCATTTTCTAACATTCCTTTCTTCTATGATAGTAAAAAAAAAAAAATTAAAAAGCTATAAAAAACAAAGGTTTTTTTTGCTGAGAAGACAGCACATCAGCAGAAGGGCAAACTTTGAGCAGGGCAGAGAGAAGAATGTGGATTTTGTCCTGGGGTATGCTGCAAAACTCTGCCCATGTGCACCACTGAAAGATGTTCATTTGAGGTCACATTTCTCAAAGAGTGTGTTCAGCTACAAAGTAAGCAAAGACACTCTTGTTGCTTGAAGAACTCCCTTAAAAGCTTCATCCTGAAAGTATTTTCTGCTAGTGGAAAAAATCATGGCCTGGCTTGTTTGGTTTTCCTTTCCAGATATTAAAAAAAATGTCATGTCCCTGCATCATTTCTTCCTTCAAAAAGCCAGAGAAAACTAAGAGAAAAGTGATCTGATATAACATGCATCCCATGAAGAGGCAGGTGTGATGCCAGGACAAGCTTTGTTTCACAAGCCTCAGCCTCTCAAAAGAGCACATTTCATTGCTCATTCCTTCACCCAAATACTTTTCCTGCTAATCTGTGTTTGTTTAGGCAGAAAGAAATTCCTATCCATTTTGGTCACAACCAAGGAGTCTCATAGAAATCCAGGCCCTGGATTTCAGTATCTGCACCCACTTGATGATATCACTTATGTCAACATTTCCAGAAGTGGCCACTGCATGGGACTCCCCTTCCACACGTGCAGCCTCGGCCCCACTGCTCCACTCCTCCCAGTGCCTCAGCACACCTGGGTCCCCCAGATCTGCTCCATCATTACATATCTCCTTACATTTCCATTAAATCATTACACAAGAGATATAAAATAGGAGTTTCACTGCTTTTGTGTCTCCCCTTCCAATAAGTTACAGCTGAAGTGATCTGGGGAAGAGTTGTCAGATAAAAGTGCTAAATCTCAGCAGCAGAAAGGAACAAATTGGGGCACATTTTATGAATATTACCCCAAGCCCATCAGGCACTACATCATGGAGCACACCACTGCTGCAGCATTCCCATGGGGAGCAGTCTGGAAAAATAGGTTTATATTGTGCCAAGACACCTGCTAACACCCTTCGCTGTGGTCCCCACTCTGTACCTGAATTTTTCATGGCTAATTAAGAGGTAACAGCACCTAATTTCCCACTGCACTTCAGGTGCTTGGAGGAGTGCTTTGTTGTGTTTCCCTGCATTTCCCCTGGGTTTTGTTCCTACACATCCAATCCATGTGTTACTGACTTAGCTCATTAAATATAAATTGACATCTCCACTATGCTGAGCGGAGTATCCTCAAAACCCCTTAAATATCATCGTGCCTTAGAAGTAACATGGAGCAGGCCAGAATACCCTGTGCTAGTGAGAGTCTGGGAAACAAAACTAACAGAGGCTCATTCCCCTAATACATGGAAAAAAGGGGATCCAGTGCAAATGAAGCATAGGATGGTAAATAAGAACTGTATTCGCTTGCAGTCATGCACTATAGCCATTAAGCCTTAAGGTCTTAAAGGTACCAAGCAATGCATATGATAAATTTCTCAAAAACACCCCAGCCATAACATAGTTCCTGCTGATTGCTCATTTACCCATAATGCATGCTGTCATAGCAAAGCCTGACAAATGACAGCCAAAGCTCAGGTTATTTTTTACGCTGACTGCCAAGCCCCTCACCTCAGATTATTCATTTATTAGGGCAATCACTGAGGTCTGGGTACTTAATATTGTTTTCACCAAATATGAAAATGATCTACTTGCCTATTCTTTAGTTCCTCCTAGGGCAAGCCATTTATCATCAGCCCTGGATAAATGACTGCTTCATTATAGCCATAATTTATGAGATGTTAGAACTAAAGAGCCACACCTAAAGACTTAAAGCTTTAATATGGATTAAAATAAGATAATCAATCAAGCATATACAAATTCTCTTTAGAATTATTTCTTGCTTTGAAATGGCTTTGCATTTTTAGAATGGAAGTAGTCTTAAATTTCTTCTTACCCAACCCCAGCCAAACTTGCTTAAAAGTCCATGAAGAAGTCTAGGATATAACCTTGTTGGTCAGCCTCAGATACTGCTGGGCAATCATTACATAATTCAGTAAAATTGCCTCTTGGGCTAAGCACATTTTTTGTAGTTTTGATGGCATAGTCATAACCCTGACTGAGAAGATTTGCAGGCCTTCAGTCCAGAACAAGTGGGGAAAATGCAAAGTGATGCCATACTCCAGCATTCTCCATAGTCACTGCCATGCTTTTCATCCTCTCCTGTGGAATTTTGCTGCTCTGGTGTTACAGAAGAGAGACAGTCAAATGTTACTATTGAAAAAATATTTCCATGGTTTTAAGGGGATTTCTCTGCCTGAAACAGCATTTCACAGCTCAGAGTGTGGCTGAGGGAAGCTTCTTCCTCTAGCTGGGGAATTAAATATCCCTCCCTTCCCCAAAACAGTGTTACAGCCTCAAAGCAAAAGTTTCTGGTTGTCTTGATTGTATATTTGCCAGCACAAAGCCAATATAAACATTATCCCTCAAGCAAGCACCTTGCTTGAAACAAAAGCCTAAGCCTACTTAACCACTTAATCCTGCATCTTCTGAAGCCCCTGTTGCAAATACATAATATTTTAGATTTTTGAACATGTACCACCAAGACAAGGATGCAGCCATGGTTTCCATTGCCAGCCAGGTGTGCTGTGGGCAGTGCTGGAGCCCCAGGGAGCACAGGCAAGAGGAATGAACTATCCCAGGAAGCCCAGAGCAAGCCCATGGCAGCAGGCAATTCATGATGTCATGATTAGGCTTTCAGGATCAGAGCTTTGCTTTGTCATGCACCAAGCCACAGCCCTGCTAGGTGACATGGACAACCTGAGCATCTCCTTGAAGTTCAAGCCTGGATAAAAGAAGGAACAAGGGGTGAGGCACACAAAGACCCTGTACTTGGAGCCACAATTTCAAAAACCAAACTTTCCCAACAGCAACAGCTTCCTGCTCTCAGGATAAGTGCCTGTGGCATGTGTTTTACTGAAACAGATTCTTGGGCTTATGATGAGAGAATACAGTGCAGCTTCACTCAACACAGCTTTAGCCAATGAGGCTTCCTCAGTAATGCTAACACAGATTTAAATTTAATCCCAGCACCAGGCTTTGTTAGCTAAAGGACATTTTACACTCTGGGTTAAGTCCCCCTCTCATACAACTTGATGTCAGCACTCCAGCAGGAATCAAACAATCCAAGCTCTGCAGTTCCCATGTGTGAGAGCTGTTTAAACACATCTGTGGAAGGAAATGCTTGATACACACATTATGGAGGCAATGAAATTTAAAATATCTACCTATGTGGTTATAAACATACAAATGTATAGGAATATATTTGTTTGCACAGGTAAATATAAGATTTTTTTTTGGTGTGTATGCAAATAAACAGCTAAACCACAAGATTATAGGCACGCTCTAAAAGAAAGACTATATTTACATCCAGGGCCCCAAAAGGTCAATTTCTCTAATTATTTTGGGAAGTTTTAACTGGAAGTTCAATAGAATTGCAGCACAATGCAGTTCTCAACCTCAAATGTGCTAAGAAAAACCCAGCTCCCCTGCACGAGCCACCCCCCTGGCGCAGTCTGTAGACTTGGCAGGAGGTGATGCTCCATGGCAATGGAGAAGCACATGGACCACATTTATCTCAGTGCCACTGGGCTGGGGGACAGCACTCCCAGCCAGGCTGCACCAACCCCTCCCAACCCATTTCCCTCAAGGAGACCAGCACCTCTCCAAATCAAAATCCATCATCATCCTCCCTTAAAACAAATTCTCTCTCAGAGCAAGGAGCCGTGTTCCACATTCTTCGCCAAAATAAATGTAAAATCAAGTTAGAAACCCTCCAAAATAGGGTTGGTAATGCAAATATTGACACAGCAAAGAGGAGGGAGTGCAAAGCATGGCTGGACAGACAGTCTGAATACAAAATATTTCACAAAAATGTCATCTTTATTTAGCGGGTGATGAAATCAGCAACTATTTTAAAAGATTTATAGTTTTTGTAGCCTAGACACTTATGCCCCCAAGTTATCTAATGGGAATGTGAAGCAAAGGCAGTTTTCACAAGTTATGTTTGGGATTAATGTGGTGAGCACTCTAAATGCTGGCATCCCGCTGATTTCCATGGAAGTTTTACAGAAGCAGAATTTCTAGGAACAGGTAATTAAGCAATGTTCTCTCCCACCCCTTCTTTTCCTACACAATGGCTTTAGAGTAACACAATTTAATTCTTTTTACGCGAGGCTGAGTCACCACCAGTCACCACAACACTGAAGGCACACTCAGGATGCAGAATGGAATATAAACGTCAAGAAAACATGCAGGGAAAAAAAAAAAAATGGCACATGTTTTCAGTGCTATCAAGTGGCACATGCACCTTGGTGGTCATCTTGGGCCAAACCCTGCACCCTGTAAGGCTGTGGCCCTGTGGTTTGGTTCAGCAGGAATTCTGCAGCCCAAGCGGCTGCTCAAGTGTTGTGTCACCTTGCTGGCTGCCACATGGATTGCTGGTCCAGCCTCTGTGGAGAACCCTGCTTCTCTTCTCCTTTCATGGGGAATAAACAGCGTTGAGAGTAAGAGAAGAGGAACATCTTTAAGTGGAAAAATTCTGCTTCTCAACAGCTCCTTTCCTCAGGTAAACATAAGAGGATGCACCAGCCCTGGGGACACTTCACCAATAGGAGTGACGCTCATTCTCACTGCTCAGTGACGAGCCAAGTGGAGGGTTAAGGAGAACTAGGACCAAACTGTAAAGGCATCAGGGTTTCCAAAGACATCTAATTACTGCTCCTCAGCAGCTCTGAGTCAGGTAGCTCAAAAAGGCTGGTGTGGTGTTTCCAGGTGGACAGCACCTGCCAGCAGCTCTGCTTGGGTCATGGAAGTGTGGTACAATGTCATCCACAGCCCACCTGATTGGCCTCCAGCCCCTGGAGAGCCGTGTACCTGCACACCTGCCCTAACTCAGCAACACCAAAGGTAGCTGGTGTCTGAACAAAAGCACTGCACCTTCCCTACAAAGCTCAGATGTAGGCTTATCACAGTATTAATTTATGCTGCTAAAAATACTCCTTTTTATTCTCTTTTTTTTTTTTAATGAACACTGTTGTTCTGTTAAGCTGAAAAAGTTGATGTGAACAGAACAAGAAACAGCTTCCATGCAAACTGCTAAGTTACCAATTAGCACCTTAAAACAATTGAAAGTCACAGAGCCCCCTCAATGCACAGAGGCGGTTAATTAATTAACATTAGATGTGATTAATAATGAGTCTTGTTTAATAGTAAATATCTGCCTGCAACGCCTGCATGTCAGAACAAAAAGCCTTCAGAGAGCGGGCAACTATATTTATCCTGATTGCGTTTGGGATTTTAACATGTTTTGTGCAGGCTGACAAATGGCCTATTAATTATCTAATGTTGTCTGACAACAACAGCTTGATAAAGATGTATGTTTTTGAATTGCTGGATGAAAACCGCTGGAGAAGAGCCCCACAGGGGCCTTGCTGTCCTAAAACTGGGCTCCAAGCCATGACAACAGGCAAGACAAAGCCCTATCTCCTGCCACAGCCTTCGGAGATAAAATATGTCTTGGCATTAGGGACGTTTTCAGAAAACTGCTTCTGCAATATCTGATTAGGAAAAGGAGGAGTATGTCTTTACTAAATTGGGGTTAAGGCATAATCAATATCATATATGGAGTGTCTGGCCTATTCTGCATAAACACAGGCACTTCATATTATTAAGGAGTCTATAATGCAGAGGAAGCATATGGCAGGACATTGCAGTGCTTTCTATTCTTTTTATTTAGAACTTTATCTTCCAACCTGTTTGACAGCTGCTCCTAAGTGGTTTCACAGTGCCAAATTATTTTTATGATTGTTTGATGTTTTATTCTCCCATTTCAGTTAATGAGATAGGATCCCACAATGGTCATAATTCAGAGCTGTCAGAACTAAAAAGCATGCTTGTGGCAAGATAGCCTGATGGTAAATAAGGCTAAAAGCTGCAGATAATAAAAACTCTCTTATCCGAGTCTCCTCTGCAATCAAAACTTGGTTTGGATCCTTCTTTCCTTTGTGCTCTCTTGTACCACAACCTTCTCTTTTGGACAGGTAAACTATCAATCTTTGGGTAATGTCACCCTTTTAATTCTGTTCAACCTTTCCTTGTAATGAAATGTGTAGGATACACAGGAAATGTTGAAATGTCTAAAGATATTGAGTGCTATATTATAATTAAAGGGCTGGAGTCCTGTTTATTGTGCCAAGGGAATAATTTGTCATATATGCTTAGAAGAAACTGTTCAACAAATGACCTTTAAGAGTCCCAGGAAATGGGATATCTGGCATTCCCCAGAGATTTTAACAAAAACTTTCAAAAAGTTCACATTTCAGATCCTAACTTTCAGCATGATAACTTCTGCATCTTTTATTCTTGGATGCTTTATATAGGGAGCATATAAATAAAAAGCATGAGATAGAAATGAGTAGTCTTGGCTGTTACACCACAGGACTGAGAGCTGGGGCTTCTTTGTTCTTATCTTTACCACAGTTTCTACATGACCTTGTAATTTCATTGCCAATTGTCTCAGCTTCCCTAGTTAGAAAATATCTGCAAAATACCTTATCACTCATCTTAGACAAGTCTCCCACAATTTTTTTTTTCCACAATTCCATTCTGTAGCTCAAATGCTACAACACCTCTATTTGTGACAGGCCAGATGATCAAAGATCCTCTGTGCTTTCAGAATCAGAAAAAAAAAAATGTGCAACTGGTGGATTTGGAAAAGATTCCAAGCATAAAACATTTGAAGGAGTTGCAGGAATTGCACTAGTCCATTTATACATGGTTAAATGCAAAAAAAAAAAAAAAAAAAAGTTACCATTATTTGGAGAAAGCAACATCAGGCATGCAACATAAAGAAGGGAGATGCAGGCAACTTCTCCAGGTGTTGGCAGTGTGGGACAGGGAGGGGCAGAGCACAAACTCCTCAGGGATCTCCTCTGGAAACCTTCACCTGTGGCTTACTTATTGAGGTGAACTCCAACAACTGGAACTCACAGAAAAGCCTCTAACGTCCATCCAAAACAAATTCTGATCCTCAATACTGACAGCCAGGCACCTCTAATGAGCTCACTTCAGAATGAATAACTTAAATCCCCAATACACATGTCATTTCCTACTACACTTTTTAAACAAGAAATCGTGGAAATGATTGTGAAGCAACCAAAACAAAGCTCAGCAATAACCAGTTGAATTAGCACTCAAAGCCCAGGTATGCAAATCCATGTCTAAACAAGTCTGTGTTTTTTGTATGTGTTTTAAGTCAATTCTTTACATCCAAATATGTGTCTCATAATAAGCAAGAAAACTGGACAACGCTAATCTCAAGTATTCCACCTCGCAGGTCTCAGCACAGGTCTCACACACATTTTGTGGTTGGAGCAAGGCAAATCCACATTGCTATCATTTTTTCCTCTCCCATTATGAAGGCCTGGTGTGATAAAAAGGGGCACAGCACTGTAGGGGCTGCCCACATCCAAATCCAAGCACAAGAGAGCTGATTCAGCAATCTCCTGGTAGGTTATATGCAAAGGGTGTGAGAAACACTTCCCTTTGCATCATTTGCCCAGACTACAGCCAATAAATGTTGCTGTAACTGTCAGATCAGATCCTGGGGATCTGCCAAAAAGCCACGGGAGCAAGTCCAGAGGAGGAACATGTAGGAGCAAATGAAAGCCAGTTGTGCTCCTGATGTCCACACCAGTTCTGAACAGCACTTGTGCCAAAGCACCACTTTGGGCAGAGACACTTTGGCCGCATCAATTCCATCAGAAAGGAGAAGGAACAAGAGCACAGCCCATCCCTCTGCCAGCCCAGGGCTGCCTGCACCTGAGGGAAGCACTGGAGATAACCAGCACAGGCAGCCCTGGGGCTGGCAGAGCACTTGCACATCCTTCCCAGTGTGGGAAGGGCAGGAATACCACATCATTTTCACATTCCTGAGGTTGCAGGCTTGTCTTGTTAGACCATCATCACTGTTCAGGTTTTTACACTTATCAAATAGCAGAGCCCAGCAATCCCTTGGCTACAAGGGTCTCACCAAGGGCTTGATGTGAAACATCTCAAGTCACCAAGGCTCTTTCCATAGACTTTCCACCTGGGTTCACAGCAGTTTCCCTCACTTCTCTTGTCTCCAGTTCAGTACAAAGTATATTGCTATTGATTTGGGGTATCAGGGAAAGGAGGGGAAGAAGGAGGAAACCTCAACGTGGAAGGCATGAGGAAATTTGATACAGCTTTGCAAAGTTCAGGTACTCCTTTTTTCAGTCACAAGGAAAGAAAATTGATGATGCCACAAGTTTAATGCTAATTGATTTATTACCTGCCTAAGCAAATCCTGGGCAATGCAATGGCAGGCTTAGACTTAAAGCAAATGATTTACAAGATAATGTTTGACTCTAGGAAAGGGTAATCAGATCCAGATACAATGGATGATAGGATAATTGAGAAGAAATAAAAGAGGATAAATTGCCATGTGCTAATGAGCTTACAGGCCCTAATGGGGAGGACATCAGTTTTAACACTCAGGTTATGAGCTAGGAGCAAGGGTTTTTTTTTTTCTTCAACAGCTAAAGATGTAGTGCTGAAACAAACCAAGATTAATGGTGTCCCACTCACTTACTTAGCCATTCTTTACACCTTCAGCAGCTTCCTGCATTAAATGTCTGGCTGTTTTTAAACCAGGTTTATCCAAAGAAACTCACCTCACTTGGAAGCCACATTACCTATTTCTAGGTTAAGGCACATCTGTTGTTTGGGGATGAATGACTCAAAACAGCATTTCTCCCCCTTGCAGCACTGGCTGCCTGATGAGTTTGCAATGTCTTTGCAGGTCTCTTTAGGATCATAGGAATATTCTCAAGCCTTTATATGGTCTCACTGCACTCAGGTTTTGAAGCAGTTGCCAGAGCAATGCTGTCTCACCTCATGATTCATTTTTATATCTTTTTCTCCCTCCATCCCACATCACCACCTAGAACCAGGGACACTTTATTGGTATTTCTGATTACTGCTGTAGCCATCTAAATTTTTCAGCAGGATGGGGGTCTCTCCAGCCCTGATGTAGAAATGCACTATAGGAATGGTGCTAGCCACAGAGTAATAAAAAGACAGTGCCGTGTGCTGTTATTGGTAAGGAATACAGAAATGAAGCACTTCCTTAGAGACCAAACCCATATTCCAGGGCAAGGCTTCCAACAAATTAAGTTTAATATGATGAATTGTGGTACAGTTCCAGAATGAATACAACTCTCAAAAATGCAGGTCAGCTGAAGCTTTTAAGTCACAATGTGCACTACATGTCCAATACTCCATTTTAAAGGGGAATATTTCTAGTTAATATGCACAGGAGTATCCATAGCCCTTCTGAGTGAATGCATGGGGAGCCTTTTCCCTTTTTTTGCTATGCCACACCCTTTAGGCATCCAGACACTAATTAATTACAAACCCCTACAAAACACCAATTAATTACCTGCAATCTCAGTGCAGGTAGCTCCTTTCCTATGGAAAGGGGAGGATGCCAACAGGAACCCCTGTGGACCCCACCAGACCACAACCCACCACCCACACCAGTGAGCAACACCCCGTGAGCAGAGGAGCAAAGGACAAACTGCCCCCAGCAGGGATATATCTGCTCCAAAGAGCAGCTCCAAGCTCTGCTCGTTGTCCTGACCCAGATTCTAACATTTGCTTTAGAATTAGAAGCACAGATCATAAAACCACAAATTAGTAAACACAATCGTTTGGTGCTGGTACCGCTCCCAGAGGCAGGGATGGAAAACACACCTTCTCCCCGTGAACTGAAATCAAAAGCCTTGAAATGCAGATGCATCTGGCACTAAATCCAAGTGCAGTGGTGCCTGTCCCTCTGTAAGGAGAGATGTGGTAACGAGCTGGGTCAAGCACTTCTGCAGGAACCCAGGATCCAACTTGTATCCATGATCATCCCTTTCTCCCCCACACACCTTATCAAATATCCCCTGGAGCTAAGCTATTGTCACCTTGAACACAGAATGATTTCATGTCAAAGTAAACAAGACTTTCCTAGTTTCTTCCACTGAAAAGTCTCTGGTCTAGTTGTAAAACAAAAAAGAACAACTAAAAAGGATAAATATTAAATGTCTTAACGTATTACAAGTCTTAACACATGAGCATGTTCCTTCAGAGAAACCAGCCTGGAGCAGCAGACTTGAAATAGCTGCAATTAGTAGAAGGATTGTTCTACTTGAAGCAACTTGCCTTTTCTGTTTGAGAGGAACACACAGTGTGAGCTCCCTGTCCTGCTATCAGGCACTTACTGTAACAAGCAAACAGGATATGATAGGTGTGACTCCAGTAATTGTCCCTATTCACTCTTATGGATAAAATATGGGTTTAATATGTTGGGAGAAAAAAACCAAAAAGGTCAGCTGAATATTGGAGAGATTGCTTGTTTGCTTGTAGGCATTGATGTTAGTTTTAATTTTATCTACTGATAGCTGATTCTGCAGCTCTAAGACACAGTCACAGCAGATCCAGCTCCCACTTGCACAGCTGTGGCAGTTTTTCAGCTGATGTTGAACTAAGCCCCAGTGACCTGTATATGCAACCTCCTTTCCCTCTGTGGAGCCTTCTAACATTTATCCACAAAAAAAAAAAAATAATTCTAGGCATAAAACTAAAGCAAACCTTTGCTCTTCTGAGGTGTCAACTTCAACCTTCTGGTTGCCTATCACACCAGTGCTTGTGCTGGTGCTCCACTTTCAGCTTCAGCCCCTTCACTCAAAACCCTGCCCAGCACCAGATGCATTTCCTCACTCGGGAGAATCCTGTAATTCTGCAAGCGCCCAGCAGAGCTGAGGTACATTCCAACGAGCCTGAGCTTTGCTGTGTGCACACCTCACACGAAATTCAGCCACGGCTCACGCTGTCAGTCCCACTCCCTCCAGTGACACCCTGCTCCTCCCTTCAGGGCTGTCCACAAATACCCTTAATGCTTGTCCTTGTATTTGAGCCTCAATGGAAGAGCAACAGCCAGAGGTTTTAGCACAGAGCTGAACACCAAAACCACTCAGTTCCTGTTAGAAAGGCAGCATTTGTGCCTCACCGTGCTTATACTCAAATGAAGAGGCAGACAGGGAAACTTAGAGGGAATTGTTGCTATTTGCACATAACTGCACAGTCTTTTTGAATGTCAGACCAAAATGACAGAAGGCCAGAAAGAAAGCAGGACTTCCTCTGCACCAAAGTGAAATCACCAGTGTTTGACGGACAAAGAACCCCAGTGGTCAGAGGTGGAGAGGCACTGAGCCACCAAGGCATCCCACACCTTCCAAAGCAGGAGCTGAGACCATTGTACATCGAGATGGAAATGCTGAACACACAGCAGATGCTCTCTAAGTACTGTCATATGGATGCTCTTGGCCTTAAATTTCATCTCACCTATGTCTTACTTTATGTCTTTTCCTTAAACATTTTTAATATATTGGAATATTTTGGTTTCAGGTCTTGTTTGGGTTTTTATTTTAACATTATTCCCCACAGCAACCAATTCCTCAGCCTGCAACCACCACATTGGGATCAAGGATACACACACAAGTGGGAGCTCTACACCTCTCTTGTCTGTAACAGATGTCTCTACAGAGGCAAAACCTCTCCTGCTGTCACAACTTTCCTCCCAAGTCCTTCAAAACCTCTCTCTGCCTCACTGGAACCTGTGACACAACCTTACACCCATTGAACAGAGGGTGTATTTTGGGGGAACTCCAGCTCTCACAGTCAGCACTGTGTTGTTCCACTGACCTCTATGAAGCGTGGCTGCACACATTCCCCTCCTGCAGACCAGAGCAGCATCCCCTGCCTGCAGACACCTGAGGAAAACCTCTCTGCTGTAGGATCACCAACACACCTCACTGCCTGCAGTGGTGCAGGGCAGCTGCCGTCCTTCCCACACTGCTGTGGCAGGAAATATTTTATCCTCCTGCAGCTGTGCCAACATTTCCAGGGTGCCTTGGCTCTGTAAAAGCAGACTTTTTGACCCTGCATTTGGCACATGCACAAGGAAGAGGCACAAACAGGCTGACACCCGGGGTCAGTGCAGCCCTGTTTGCACACTCTCCCCCGTGTGACCAGCACCTCCCTGGCTGCACACACTGGGATGAGCCCAGGAGGATCCCCCAGTGCCCACAGCTCACACAGAGCTGTTACATGAGCACAGCATTGAGCTGCACCCCCAGCCACACAGCACAGGCACCAGGGAAGGTGCCAGCTCAAGTCCCCTCTGATGGGGTTTGAACATCAAACACCAACAAAGCAGAGGGATCCTGGGCCAACACACGGGAAGGTGGATCAGAAAACCTGGGTTCATGTTTCTACTCCGTTAGTTTTCCCACAGGAACGGGTAGCTCCTAAATCAGCTGATTTTTTAAAACAGCCTCTTGCCTGCTTGGTGCCTCAGCTTCCCATCTGTGTAAAAGGGGATCATTTTCATTCCCTTATTTTATCCCAATTTTTCCCTTCAGACCACGTGCATTTCAAGACAACAATTACTACGTATGTGGAGCAACTGGTGCAACTCACCCTGGCCTCCCTGCAGGCTTCCCAGTAATGACAAAATGATCATCTTTAACACTTTCCACCCCCATAGATTTTAACTTTTTTCAACTGATTTCGTTAGCCCACCAAATGTATTATTAGCTACCAGAAAACCATTTACAATACATAGAATTTAAACAGCTGAGCCTGCTTTGGACTTTTTAAGCAAAACATCTCAATCCTAGATATTGAATATGATCCCAAAACTTTTTTTGGGGGGGCGGAGAATTTGAAAAATAATTTCATCTGAGGTGTTAGCTTATACATCAGTAATTTCAGTTTGATGCCACTTGATGCAATGTTTTGAGAATCAGAATGAATAATAGAAACATCATCTCAGCCCTGACCCTGGGTGTGGAGGCACTGCTGTGCTGGGCTACAGCTACAGCCCCACTGCCTCTGCTCCAGCCAGCAGGTAAAGCTCAGAACAGGGAAATGCACATGGGGATGGGGAAAAAAAAATAGAATAGTGTAGAGCATGGATAAGCCATACACAGATATTGGTAATTTCAAATAGGTACTTCTCAGAGGAGCTGTACTGCACACCTTTGACCTTTAACTGGAGTGCTCAAACATTGCTTGTAATGATGACTACCAATGAAAGTCCTATGCTGTGCTTGGCTGCACTTTCTATATGAGTGCCAGCAGTAAGATAAATGATAAACTGGTTCACTGGAGTACTAGTGGTTTGGGGGCTATTGATTTTTGGTCCATTCTCTTTAAAAGTGAGATCTAAAAAGTTGACAGAGGGTCATTAATTTCATCATATACTTGTCGACTCATCCATAACCAATCCAGGGGCTGAGTGCGCTTGTCACTCTCTGTTTGCACTTTATTTGTTTAGGTTTTCTTTGTGATTCTACATTTTCCCCCTTTATTTCAGCTCTGTGTTTATGTTCCTGCTGTTATTTCTTTTTCCCCTCCAAATGAGTGCCTCGTTTGGACTTCTACTGAAAAATGCTCTCTCATAATGTATTTATATTATAAATAAATTCAGTGGCTTCATTATCAAATCTGTGCTAGGAGAGGAAGTCACCTCTGTTTAGTGCTATTCATTTAAAAAGAAAAAGAACTGCTATAAAATTCATCAATCTTAATTGTGCAATCTGTAGGATTTTGATTGAATAAACACTTGTCTGAAGACTTCAGGGTCTTGTTTGAAAAACATATTAAGAGTTGGAGAATGTTTCCTTTATGAAGCTCCGTAGGTCCATGACAGTGTTCTCAGGTGACAGGGAAAAGACTGAATTCAAATAAAAATATGACCATAATTAGTAGAGTTCCCTTTCTTCTCCTTCTGATTAAGCTCTTAGCAATGCATTGACTAAGAAAATATTTTACCAAATCTTACTATTAAAAAAACCCTCCTGGCTTATCCTAGCTTTCATAGAGTGAGAATTTACAGAGAATTCTCCATAATTATTGGTATAATAGCAACTCTAAGACCAGAGGAGTACTTTATACATCTAATGGATAAATAGCCACAGAAGGAAGTTATTCATGTGCAGGAGCTGCATGCAGGAGGCAGGTTTTACCAGCTTAAGTTAGTTAAGTGTATTTCTAGGTAATAGTGTCATCTGTCTCCCAACACCAAGTTCATCTGCACTGTCTTTCATTGGGAGCCCAACAGAAAAGTACATGCAGGAAGTAACAGAAAGTGTGATTAACTACTACAGGCAATGGCAGAAAATTCCAGCATTAATAATATCACAACTTACCAGTAAATCTCTCTTTTATAGGTAAAGAAATACATTTCTACTTTAAAGTGTGTTTTTATATACCCCTGAGTGCCCAACTAGTTAAACTACCAAGGGAGCTCTACATGATTTAGAAGTTAATCCTTCAAATGGCTAACAATTGAATGCCTCAGCTGTTTGTAGTTTCCTACCGCTGGCTAATTTCATTTTTGTTTCATGTGTTCGGTGGCAAGCTTTCATTGTTCAGAGCTCTGACACCGAGGTTGTAAATGTAGTTAATTTAGTTAAAATGAGGCTGGGAACATTCACACTGTGTTCAGCTTGTTATGACTAGGCCTGGTAGAAGTTGAGGTAGATATGCCTGGAGAGGAAACAAGTGGGAAAAAAAAAAGGAGAGAAAGCAGAGAAAGGGGATGATCCAAATTTGCCAAACTCAGGAGCATTAAACAGCCTTTTTAAAGGAAAAAAAAATAAACCATATTTAAGGTTTTGAGGGCCAAAAAAGCTGAATATGTTGAAATATTGAATCATCAAGTGATTTACCAGTGGGTTTGGCTGTCTGTGCCTACCTTTATCAGTTCCTCTGCTTTTGCCAATGGCAAGGCGCATAAATCCCTCCTTTCTCCAAACCCCATTTTGTCTGATTGGCACTTAGAGAGGTCAGAAGGCTCATAAGTGCTCAAAAATATTTACAGCAGTTGGTGCACAGCTCTTCAGTGCCCAGGCTGGGAACCCAGACTGAGCCAAGATGTTCCTTGGTCAGGTCCCAACTCTGCCAAAGGGGACTCACCTAAATGCCATGAAAACCCCCCAAAAATCAATTCTTTTTGCTGGCTTGGCATGAACAGCTAAATCTGTGCATCCAGTGACCACTTTTCCCATTCACATCCCCAAATATAAAATGCAATATAGGTTGAAAACCCTCTTGAACTCAGCAGAGCCTGTTCTTGTGGGGAACAGAACCCCCAAATCTCCTGCCCGTGGTGCTAAAGCCAAAGCAAGGCTCAGCAGCTCTGGCACTTCCTTGCTGCATTTCCCAACTCAAGCAAGCAGCTTCTTAAAATCCTAATTATAGTCTTGATTAATAGATATTATAACACAGCTCCTGTTTGCCTGTAATTATATTTGACACAGAGATACAAATCAGCAGTTTAACACGCTGGAATAGGATTCATAGGATTTTATAGGATTATGGACATATACATTTTTATTAAAGCTCTATTGGTTTCTCCTTAGCATTCATCAAATCTCTCCCTTTATACAGAGATAAATATATCTTTTTTTTCCCCAGAAAGTCATTAATTTTGGAGTTTGAGAAAAATGAAATAGACGAAGTGGGTAATTTTTCACACTTAGAATAATTTCTCAATGATATTATGACTCTTTTTCTTGCACTGCTCTGGGAGATTAATATGGCTGTTATTTTCTCCACTAATTGGCTTTACAGATAGCCATGGGAGATAGCACCTAATAAAGCCAAATGAGAGAAAAATGTTAACAGCACTAAGCTGTCCCATAACAAGGGGGTCTATTCATTAAGAAGTAATATTCTATTAGAGAAGATTTTTGAACAGATTTTTTAAATAAGTGGAGTACGCACTCAAAACCAAAAATGGATTATTCTTGATTGTCCCTTTCCCTAAAGCACTCCAGGTATGTAAGGTAGCAGGAACACATGCACCTAAAGCACAGATGAGACCCCACCACGGGTCTGAATATCTCTTACCAGCTAAGGACAAAGAGTGCCACCTTTAAATAAAAAAAAATAAAATTAATAAGTAGTGTCACACAATCATCACAAGCACTTCTCTTGAACCCAATGCTTTATCTAAAGCTGCAAAGCAGGGAGAAAACTATGTCTGAACTCTGAGTAAAGCACAAGCCAGCAACAGGTATTGTATGAGAACACTCAAAAAATATGATGCAATTCACCCGTTTTGACAACCAGAGAATTTTATTAGCAGCTTGAAGAGAGAAATACCTCCTATTAGAAACCTGCTATTCCTGCAGCACAAATACCCCCTCCATGCACCAAGCTGACATCTCACTCCCCTGACATTTGGGTGGGGGGACAAATCTCACACCATTTACCACCGGCACACTCAGACCTGCTGTGTGTGACACCAAACCCCACAAATTCCTCAACACAGGATCCTCCATTTCGGAGCAGCACAGCTGAGAATTTCTGCAACCATTTTTCCAACCTAAAACCATTGTTTAGCAGTCAATATGTTAAATCAGCACTTTAAAAACAAAGCAATTCTGGATTGCTACCTAGGAACAACTGCTTCCTGCATCTCTTCCATCAAAGCAGGTCATTTAAACACTTATGTATTTAGCCAAAAATCCCACACAACACTAGATATAAATCCTCTACCTGATATTTGAGAGGGGCATTAAAGGAACAATCACTCCAGGTGAGTTTTAGCTTGTTGGAAGGCAGGATCTAATCACAGGGACTCTGAGCAGCTGGTATTTCATTTCACTCCAGTCCTGCCTGGCCTCCAGGTCCTCCACCTGTGTGTGGGTGAAGGCACAAAGAGTGTCTTGGCAGCTGCTGCTTTTGGGACAAGCCATAATTTCTCCACTAAGTCTCCCCCAGATACATATTATATTTATAAGTATTACTGATACTTAGGAGATCAACATGGAGCAATTCCGGTTCCCATTATAGTAACTGCTGAAGAAATTTAACAATATTCCAAAGCAAGAGAAAAAGTTTCATAGCCATAGATTTGTGTCTCTGGTCTTCACTCCATTGCTATTATTTCTTTTCCTAATTATGTTTTCCACTATTTAAACATATAACCAGGTGCTACTGAAAGGAACAAAGTGAAAATAACTAACAAGAGATATATTGAGCACTAAACCTCTAGCCTCATATTGGTCACTCCTACCAAATGAGAGAGGCAAGATGATTGTGGAAGGTGGGAAAAGCCAAAGTGTCCAAAACAAACAAGCAATCAACATTTAAGGACACAATTTTTGATCTAATGTTTTGTTCCATGGATGCTTTGGTATGATAAAGTATCAAAAGTCCCCTTAAGAAAATTCTGCTCACAGTTACACAGACATAACTCCCACTCCCCCCACTTAGTGTATTAATTGTGCCACTCCAATCATGGGGAAGATCACTGGGAACACAGCAGGAACAGCAGAGCAGCACCCAAAGAGCTTTCTGTGAATTTCTCCCTCCTGCTGTAGCCTTCCCCATTACAGAGCCCTCTTGAAAAATCATCAGGCAAGAGCATCAGATTCAAATATGGACTTTCCTCTGGAGCCACAGCCATTCAGATTAAGACTTGCATTTGAAATCACTTTAGAATTCACTTCTTAATTAAAAAAAAAAATAAAGAAGTTAGAAGAAATCTAATGACATCTTTAAAGTAATTCAAAGAAAAAATTGCCATTAAAATTTCTACCTTCCTATTTTGCTGGCTGGTTTCAGAGAAGCCCTGTGCAGCCAGAAACCAGCACAGGGTCAGGACACAAGAGGCCAGTTACCATTTTAACATTAAGAGAAAAGAGGAAAGTTTTTTTACAGGTGCATAAAATATAGAGTGAGAAGCTGAAAGATTGTTCCTCAATTAAAGTTACCACATTTTATAAACCAGGACTAGAGGAAGTTTAAAACTTTTGCACAAGAACTTAGTTTAAGCACTTAGACTAAATAAAACAGGCAAAATTACCTACTTACTTGAGAGGTAGAAAAGGAACTTTAACCTCACTACAGACACCAGCCAAAAACTCCTGAGCCCCCTCAGCCAACTTTATATCTGTCTTTCACAGCTGAATTGGGTGAGCTGTGTAACTTGAACACCTGAAAACTCCAGTGATAATGAGCAGGCTGAGCCCTTCTATGCCAGGCAAGGGATACAGCTCAGGCTGCACCTAAATTTAATACCCTGGATATTTAAACTCTACATATAAAAATTTTAATATGCCTATAATATATATAAAAAATGTAGATTAACATCAGTAATCAACCAATACTCAAAAGAAAAAAGAAAGAAAAAATAAAGACTTGGAGCCATACAGGTGCAACCCCAACCATGCTCCCAGCCCATGGCAAAACGAGCTCATTTCTGAAATTCACCCCCTCTGTGTCCCAGCGCAGGTGGCTGTGAGAAGGTCAGTCAGTACCTGCTCAGGGGACTCCTCCAGCATGGCCCTTCCCACCCTGGGATGATCCCATCCACCTGGGAAAATCCCCCCTCCATCACGGGGCTGGCCAACAATCAAGGAATTGCAGCTCCCTCTTATCCAAATGAGAGTGGTGCCAGTCCCTGGGCCAGGCACTCCTTCAGCTGTCAGAGCTGCTGCCACCAACCCTTCGATGTCACTGCAAGTGACACTTCTGGCTGCTTCAAAGGAGCAGATAATTAATGTAATTTCTTAAGCTGCTGACAAGAAGCCATTCCCATACGTTGAGAAAGTGGGTTTTGGTGGTTTTTTTTTAATATCAGGCACTTTTGTCCTTGAAGCAACACCTGTTGTATTCGGTGAGATCCATTATTTTTCTCCTGGGAATAAAAGGGATGATTTTGATCTCTCCCAGTATTTACCTACACTCTGCCATGAGCATCAGCAAGAGTTTTTTAGCAGTAGAACTGAAGAAAGCAGCAGCCCCCACACTTCTTCTTGGAATATCAGCCACAACACAAACTAGTGGTAGCTGCTTGTCCAACCAGTGGGGAGCAAGTATTTCCCAGCTAGAAAAAACAAAATCCTGCACTTTTTATTGCAAATACATATCTAGGAAATTAAAATATACAAATTAAGATAATGGATATCAAAATACTGGACATGGATGCATTGTTATTGTACTTAAGGCTGCACCAATGTTTTTCTTTCAGTGGTTTTTAATTTGGCTTAAAATTTACTCCTGGCTGAAAACTGGCATGAAATTTGAAAATTTGAGAAAAACCAGCAGACAACTATAAAAGTCTATAAAGCAGTGAAATATTAAACATCCTTTTTTACCGTAAAAATAATATTTTTATTTGGAAGATGAAAGGAATTTCTAAAAGATGGGGTATTCCAGCCAATGCTCTCTTGTGGAGAAAAAATGTTCTTCTTTGCCCTATCTTCCCACAAGGTTGCTAAAAACTCAACACATTTTTAAAAGGAAAGTTTAAGTAACAGAGCAACAGAGAAAAATAGGAGAAAGACCAAAATGCAGCCTGGAATTACCAGAATTTAGGGTGTAATTTATTTGTTTTTCTTTTTCTAGATAATGCAAGGCAAAAATTAGGTCTACCTAGATTGCAATAAAACACTTAATGCAACGATACTTTGAAATTATTATTTAAGATGATAAAGATGAAAATTTGTGGGGGAAAAAAAGACTTTTTGGATAGGTAAGAGATGGCTATGAAAAGAAATATATCACATTACAAGTGGTAGTAGTGAGTTTGTCAGGAAAAGTAGGAAAAAACTCTAGAAGCAGAAAAGAAAAAGGACAGCACCATCAATTTTTGAGAAAATTGAGAATATTTGGGGAGAATCAGGCTACTTCAATGACTGGGCT